>NC_085860.1:17457040-17469540 GCF_034702125.1 Engraulis encrasicolus
CGGCCCTGGATAGAGGCGTGTTCAAGGCAGTGACGTGATTTAAGCAGAGACGTTGTATTGGGACTAAGAAAATGTTTGGGCTAAACTTCGACACAGCCTTTTCTGGCCTCGAGCAGTAGCAAACTGAGGGAGGCGGGTCAACCACGATGTTTGGGACACTTTACTCGTTATCTTCTTGATCAGACCAAGATCTCGGTACGAGATTTGAAAGTCGATGATAATCAGGCTAACATACAGCACAAAAGTTTCCCCAGGGCTTACTGTATGTGTGTATTATAGACCAACCAACAAACATTACAGCTGGTTGATACATATTCATGTTTACAACAGTATGATGCTCTTAGAATAACGAGTGCCTCCTCTGAGAGTGTTAAGCTTTTTTGCCACAGGCTGGTGGCTGTGATCACAGATGTGAACTTGCAAAATTGCTAAATTTAGCATATTTTTTTCCAGCACACTGCCCCCGTTTAAAACAAATAACCTGCCCCCCCACCCAAAAAAAACACCAAGAAAACAAACATGTACATACACATTAACATACACACACACACATAAACACACACACACACACACACACACACACACACACACACACACACACACACACACACACACACACACACACACACACACACACACACACACACACACACACTACAATCGATGACCCTCACAAAACAAAATAAAACCCAAAATATATACACACACACACACTACACTTGACAACCCTGACAATACAAACAAACAAACAAACAAAATGACACAAAAATGTGCCAGTCCGTGTGTAAATTCTCACTGGTTTGGGCAGGCTGCACTGGTGCATCTCGGGTGGCTCTGGGAAGGACGTGCCCCTCTGCAGCGGCGCCACCGGGTGGTTCATGGTGCCCGGCGCGCTGGTCACCCCGTCCCCGTACGGGTTGCTATGGTGATGGTGGGCCCCGTAGGAGCTGTGCTGGGGCGGGGGCTGCGGGGGCGGGTGGTGCGGTAAGTGGCGGTGGTGATGGTGGTGGTGGTGGCCATTAGGGGCTCCGGCTGCTGTGGAAGGTAAAACAGAAATGGAGTGTTAGTATTCCAGGGTAAACCTATGTAGTAACTCTAGATCAGGGTATTCCAGTATAAAAAGTGTTAGTATTCCAGGGTAAACCTATGTAGTAACTCTAGATCAGGGGGGCCCAACCTTTCTGGGTCGGAGGGCTACCAAGGGCTACCCAAGGGCTACTGATGACTACTTGTTGGCTCACAATCCTCTACCAATGTCTCAAAGAAATCAAGAGGGTCATTGCCATTCTGGTAACAGCAAATGTATAACTCATGTCATCTCAACTCATCTCATCTCAACTCATGTCTTAATGGGATAAAGAAGCTGTATAATAAATGTGGTATCACAACTGAGATTTTGTCTTACTTTATCAGAGACAGAAGTTATACCGTTGAAACATATCAGGTAAAAGATAAAACTTTTACATGTCTGAAGTTAAAGAAAATCTCAGTTAGACATAATGAACATTACACATATAATAAAGGTGGTATGTTTACTGTGTGCTGCTGCCGCGGAGGCGATGGCTGCGGAGGCAGCTGACACCCCCACAGAGGCAGAGGTGACGCTGGGTGGGGCCTCGGAGGGCGCCAGACCGAAGGCGCTGTCCAGGAGCAGGTGCATCTGCTGCCGCACCTCGTCAATGGAGGGCTGTGAGCTCAGCGTGGAGGAGTCCGAGTGGCCCTTGCCACCGCCAACACCCACGCCCCCCACCCCCACGCTCACGCCCCCAACTCCAACTCCGCCAACGACGCCACCAAAGCCCAGAGAGCTCATCAGCCGGTCCACGTCCGTCTCCTCAAACGGCTCCGGCTCGCCCTGCACAACACAAACAAGTACATATTGCTCAAGTTAGTTTCAACATTTACAGTAGTAAAAAGTAGTAATAGTAGTTATAGTAGTAATAGCAGTGAGAGTAGTAGTTACAGTTGTAAAAGACATAAGCTATACTGTTGAAACATCAGTCAGGTGCAGTAAAAGGTGACATTTTTACATGTCTGAAGTATGAGAAAAACCTATTGCTATTACAGACATAATGAACGTAATTGCCTACATCTATAAAACAGCAAGGAAACAGCTGAAGGGGGAGGGTGTCTCAGTTGCAAATGGAGGGCATTTCATTTTTGTAATACAAATGGGGGCGTTGGCAGACTTATGATGACCTCAAGGAGGCTTATGAGGAGGTTGAGGGGGCGTTGGCAGACTTATGATGAGGTCAAGGAGGCATTGGCAGGCTTATGATTACCTCAAGGAGGCATTGGGAGGCTTATGATGAGGTTGAGGGGGCATTGACAGACTTATGATGAGGTCAAGGGGGCATTGGCAGGCTTATGATGAGGTCAAGGGGGGATTGGCAGGCTTATGATGAGGTCAAGGGGGCATTGGCAGGCTTACCTGTATGATAGTGTTTCTCAACGGGGGCTCTACAGTCCCCCCAGGGGGCGTTAGGGAGACCTAATTGGGCATTGAGAAAAATACAGCTGAGAGGGGACGGTGCTTAGCTGCATTGGGGATCATTAGTCCATTTATTTTTTTAATTCTAAGGGGGAATTGTTAGGCTCATGATGAAGACAAGGGGACGTGTTTATTTAAAAAAGGTTGAGAACCACTGCTGTATGATGAGGTCAAGAGGGCGCTTGTTCAAAAAAGGTTGAGGACTACTGGCTTGCAGAGCTGAATTTAACACCCATAGTGTTGGATCTACTGTCTGTGTTGAATTGACAGTGCAACTCTTACTGTGCACACATCAGCAAGTTTGTATGTCAACCGAGACCAAGGGTCAATGGGGCGACGTGTCCACACGAGTCAGAGATCAAATGGCAGTTGATGGAATGCATTATGGCAAATGTGTTGTCAACAAAGTCAGTCTGACTTCACCACAAAAGATGAGATTCTTGTATTAAATGACAGTGTAGAAAACAATAGTGTATGGAGAGCAAAAAAATCCCTATAACCCTCCAATACAGTCAATGTAATGAGCGATGAATACGTTTATCAATAAGATCAGGGAATAGTGAGGATTTGAGTCTGCATGTAGATCATGGCTTTTTCTCAAAAGCCAGACCGCTGTTGATTCCTGGTTAGTGATATGGACAAATACACCACCCCTGAGACTGGTTGCATAAAGTGAGTGCAGAAATATGTGCGTTGTGCATGCATCTATGAATGAGAATATTTATGTATTTATATGCCGCATCAAAATGTATGCGTTATACTTTAATAATACATTTGAAACACGGTATGTGCATACAGCTAGCCCACCATCTTTCACATCGACTCACATGCGCTCTTTCGCTCTCTCTCTCTCTCTCTCTCTCTCTCTCTCTCTCTCTCTCTCTCTCTCTCTCTCTCTCTCTCTCTCTCTCTCTCTCTCTCTCTCTCTCTCTCTCTCTCTCTCTCTCACACACACACACACACACACACACACACACACACACACACACACACACACACACACACACACACACACACACACACCCAGAGTGCGTAGCCATTTCGCAACCTAAAAGCTCAGCACATTTCAGGCTATTAAACAGTATCGAGTTCCCCATCTGAATGTCTGAATAGGGCCGTAATCACATTCCTATTCATTGTGATGCGGCAGGCAAGGCAAGGTGCCGCACCGCGCCGCACCACACTGAGCTCCCGGCTCCTACTGAGTGAGTGAGCTGAGTGGATGTGGAAACGAGCACTTTAAAAGAAAAAGAGGAAACTGTGGCTGAGCGTGCTGCGCCGTGCCACTTTCTAGTCTCCTCTGACTGCGGGATTTCAAAGTGGGAAAAATGTGTCTCATTTCAGCCACGCTGCTCGCGGGAGCTCACGTGTGATTAGAACTCCAGGCGCTTTTAGCTTGCTTACAGCAGGCTACTGTACAGTGCATCGAGCCCCTATCTCTGGCCAGGCAGAACACCGGTGTGGTGTCGATTCCTGGACGTGAACGATGGGAACTGAATCCCAGCTGAGAGCCACTCTTTTCCGTACTTCGATTTGCGGAAAACACTACTGTCAGGAATGGCCTTTAAAAGGAGGAGAACAGTCAGTTGTTGTTTGGACAATGTGAGTCAGAGGTGGCTTCTTCATTCTTTCTTTTTCACACTGAATAAATATTTTTTGAAACAATGAATGAATGTCAAAATACCTTTCAAATGAGCTGTTGTATTTCTTTTCAAACTCAGGCCCGGGGGCCAAATCTGGCCCGCGTAGTCATATTATTCAGCCCGCGAGATAATTTCAAATGTGTATTACAGTTGACCAACATACACCATTAATGTTAAGTCAAACAAGACTTGAACAGGAAATTTGGTGTGTCACAGGAATATGAGCGGGCCCAGGCCAATGAAACAGCTCACACTCAAATGCAACACAATATGTGCTGGCACAATTGAACTACCATATATGATCGGAAAGAGTTTGTTTGAAAACGATGAGTATTAAGTGCATACAGGCACAATTTCAGTCCATTTAAAAAATATAAATATTGAGTTTTGCCCCGTGACTTTGTTCGAAATTATGATTTTGGCCCCTAGTGAGTTTGTTGCTCTAAGAGTTGAATTATCACTGCTGTAATTGCTGTGTACAACCCTCAAAGGATGTGGTATTAAGGCCAAGAGTTGAATTAACACTTCTCAATTGGCTGTATACATCCCTCACACAAGGGTGCTGGGAAAGAGTTTTGAAGTGGTGGTGCATTTTTTTCTTCATTCTTTTTATTTCTTAACAATGTTACTGCTGCCACTCCACTCATTTGTCTGCAGTAAAAGTTGAGAAAGTCTCATTTAGGGAGCCCAAAAGTGGGGATGCAAATACACCACTGCATCCCCCTTTTCCGGACCCTCACAGGATGTGGTATTGAGGCCAGTGCCAGACGTCCACAACACAGCCATTACGATTCCTCCCTCCACAATGCAGACAATGCATGGGTGCTATTTTGTTACAACTTTTGGCCACAATACTTACGAGGCCGTAAACGTGTAATCATAGTTATCGTGCTGCTTTAACGGCTACTGTGTTTACCTCTAACACAGGATGGTTTCAATGTTATTACCTAACAAAATGCTCATCATCCCTTGCAGCAGGATAAAGATGACGACTGCTGGCAATAAAACTGAGAGCAGAGCATTGTGAATGTGCTAACGGGCTGTGCCAAGTGAAATTAGCCATGGGTCTGTGTCTGCAAAACCTATTGTGAGCACTGCTACAGGGCCTGCATGTAGGATACTGTATATAGACGATGGCTCATGCTTTCTCACAGCTACTGTTAAAAAGACGACTTTTTCATATAACATCATAAATATGACTTACGGTATACTGTATGGGTTTTTTAATATCGCTACATACCTTAAATTAATTTTCTTAAGAGAACTCAGATAAATCAATAAGATACGTACCGGTACTGGAGTAATATTTTGTGGAGAGATATGACTTCATTTCAGTTGATTCAAAAGAGATGGTATTTTGTTAGAAGAGGGAAAATATATTGCAGAGTGACCTGTCCTCTTATCTGCGCAGGAGGATGCTGGTGGTAATGTTTTCATGATTGAGCATGTTTTTTTCGCTGCATCTGGGACCGGGCGGCTTGCCCTTGTTGAGAGACACTGAGTTCTGGTTCTGTGTTATATTATGGCAGTGAAATCTTAGGGCAAAATGTCATGGACTGAATCTCAAGACACACTAGATTACGCAGCCAGCCAGACAATGGCCCAAAGCACACAAGCTGTTCTACCACCAAATAAAATGAGGGGTTTTTGTAAGTTCTAAAATGTACCAAATGATATATTGTGGAAACACATGCAGGTCATTTGAGAACACTCTGTACCCAGCACTTCTCTAAAAACCCTACCCATACAGGCCTGATGAAGACCTAACAAAAACAATTCTCCAGAATCTGATGTAGACTGTTGAAGTCGAAACCTAATCCAGCTATGAAACAATAAAAGACAAAAAGGATTTTAAGTGTACGCACTTCTCACTTTGAAAACTACAGTTGGACTTAGTCCTGCACCTTTTCCTGGGATGTGCACAATTCTCTCCTTCACCAGAAGCAAGGCAGGCAGGTACTCACTAGCCTGGTCCTGACCATCCCATATCACTACCATTTAATTTCGTATTCATGGTCTGGAGGTTGTTTGATCTGACGTGATTGCAGGAAGCAGGAAGGACATTTTCTGAAAAATCAGGATTTAACTTATAAGTTGTTGAACAAACATGCCTGACGTCTATCTATGGTGATGCAGGACCGTTTAACAGACATGTCTGACAGAACATCCTACCGTAGGATAAAATTACAATGTAGGACCGTTTGTCAGAACACCGGCGCAAATCCTACCGGTCAACATCGCTCCACAGAAAACAGGTACCAGACGTAGTGCGGAGCCAAGTCTCTTGGCGGAAGTACGTAGGACGGTGCACGAGGCTAGGTACTCACATCGTAGCCGCTGTTGCGGATGCCCCTCCTAGACCTCTCCCTCATCACCAGCAGGTCCATCTCCGTCTCCACAGGGCTCGGGCTGTTCAGAGACTGCCTGCTCCAGTACGATGGCTCCCTGGTGTGGGAGTCACTGGGGGAGAAAATATCCACATACAGTACACAGTACTTTAGTAAGAATATATGCATGTCCGGTTCCAGAACAACACAGAATGAGGTGTTATTTATTATTCTTGTGCTCACGGATATCTATGGATATTATGATATACTGTATCGTGCATATATATGTTCATATATATGTTCTTAGGAAAAAAGCTGTATTTATATGGATATTTTTCCACCAGTGTCTCCCATCCACTCCTTCTCAAGGGAAAAAATATCCATATAGATACAGTATATTGGTAAGAACATATGCATGATAAAGTACTGTATATGTGACCTGGTGTGGGAGTCATTATGGTAAACATATATGGTTGGGTTGACTTTCTCCATCCTTATTTTATGTTTTTTTGGCGCTCCTAACCTTTGTTTGTGCCCTGTGCCCACAACGGGATCGCATTGGCCTAATCACTGTTTGACTTTTGAATGTAGGAGTGAGGCTCCTCAATTCCAGTAGCCCCCTAGACATTGTGTGTTTTTTAAATCAAAAACAGATCAAGCACTTTTTTCTGTGTTGGTCTCCCCATTATGTTGAGCTTGTAACGCACAGTATTTTAGTATGAATAAACAGTGTATGTGATCTGATGTGGGAGTCACTGGCCAAAAATATAAAAGCACTCAGAGAGTGCAGATCTCCGCCAAGGAAGTTGTTTGATACGACATTTGACCATGTTACACCTGATTTTTTTTCAATTCTTTCTGCCTTGTTTTTTTAGCTAGAAAATTCACCCTATCCCGCAATGGTGAAGAATCTTTTTTTAAATTCCTGCATACGGATCGTGATCTGGATCACCACCGAAATTTCATCACTTGTTCCTTTTGTCCACAACTCTAACTTTGTGAATTATCCTGCTGACAGACAAAGAGAGAGACAAACAGGCAGACAAACAGACTAACAGACAAACCAACACTACAGAAAAGCACAACCTCCTTGGAGGAGGTAATAATAATACATTAGTTTTGTATAACACTTTTCATGGTACCCATTATTATTTCCATGTTATTACTAACAACTCCATCATCCATTTAGTCATCCTGTTTCACACCAAGCAGAACATTTACAAGGAAAGCAGCACTGTACAGTACGTTTGGAGTTTGGCCCTTCCAGTTATAAAACCGTATTTTCAAAGACTGGCGAGAGCGAGGGCAGGGAGGAGACGAGAACAGCAAACTCTCATGGGAGATATTCAAATAACTGGAACTTTCAAAAAGAATGACTCAATTTGGCCTCTAACATCTTGTCTGAAACCCTATTTATACCTGAAAGGCTGAGCAAGTTATCGAAGGTGATGAAAGGAACAGCCCTGCCATATTTTGTATCACTCAGTCTATCTCTCTCACACTCTCTCTCTCGCTCTCTATCACACACACGCACGCACGCGCATACGCACGCGCATACGCACGCGTACACGCACGCACGCGCGCACGCACGCACACACACACAGGCACACAGGCACACACACACAGATAAGCTCGACCAGAGGAGACAGAGTTGAGTTAAGCTCTGCGGTTGAAGATACCGGCATTAAGGACCACTGGAGAGGAGAGTGATTTCTTTTGAGTCTATTTTTACCAGCTGTACTGTGTGTGTGCCGTCCCTTGACAAATAAAGAGAGCAGAGCACCCAGCAGGCAGTTCTCACCCCTCCCAGAGGAGCACAGACACACAGACACACAGCACAGCTGACACTAAAGCCTTCAACACATCTGACCAGCCGTTCAGCACATCTGATTAGTCTACCCCTTCCTCCACATGCAGGCTGCTTTGCGGTTGTGACTAACATTTTTGTCAAATGCTTGTGAATATGTAACACAAGCAGGTAATTGGAGTTCTTCTGGGTCTTCACCTTTTTCCCTTGGTGCTCATCAGTGTAGGGGCTCTCAAACTTGGTCCAGGTAGACAAATGCTGAGGCACTCAAGGTTGCAACTTTTACTTTTTTATTTGGCTACAATGCCTACGTGTTTCGGCCCATATGGCCTTCTTCAGGGCGAAGGCCATAAGGGCCGAAACGTTTAGGCATCTTTCATCATCCTCATCATCGCTCACCTCCTGCGATACTTCATGAAGGTGGACGGGTTCCTCTCGTCAGCGGGACCCAGCGCATCCTCCAGGTCCAGAGGCCCGTTGTCCCTCCTCAGCCGGCCCCTGTCCCGGTCTCGTTCTCTGTCCCTGTCCCGGTCGCGGTCGCGGTGGCTGTAGACGGCGTGTCCGCTGCCCCCACTGCTGCTGCTGGTGCTCACGCCCGCGTCGCTGTAGCCTTTCCTCTTGGCCTTCAGCCGCAGCTTGTTGCGGTAGTGCTCGATATCCGACTTCTGCTTTAGGCCCATGTTGGGCTGTTGGGGGAGAAGAGTAGAGTGGAGAGAGGGAAGCATAATGAGCTAATGGCCACAACACGTCGGTAGGAAGGTATGGAAATATGTACTACAGTATGTATGTACATGTGTGTGCTATGTGAGTGAGTAGTCCTTGATGTCCAACCACCGGTTCAGGCCCATGTTGGGCTGTTGGGGGAGAAGAGTGTGTGTGTGTGAGGTGAATATAACAAATGTGTGGCATAGTCACATTACACTGCGGGCGGATAGGAGGCCTACTTGATGTCTGACTTTTGCTTTGCATTTTTTTGCGTACGAGTGTGTGTGTGTGTCTGTCTGTGCACATGCGCGTGTGTGTGCATGTGTGCGCACTCATGTGTATGCATGTGTGCGTGTGCGTGCGTATGCATGTGTGTTTGTGAATGTGTTTGAGTGAGCATGTGTGTATTTGTGTTTACATGTGTGTGTGTGTGTGTCTGTGCGCATGTGCACGTGCGCGTGTGTGTGCAGGTGTGTGCACGCACGTGGATGCATGTGTGCGTGCGTGTGTTTGTGAATGTGTCTGAGTGAGCATGTGTGTATTTGTGTTTACATGTGTGTGAGTGAATACTGTGAGCTTAGGACTCGGGTATACAGGGAATCGCAGGCAGATGCCGCTAGTGATGCTGCTGCTGCTTCTCCATCACAGAGGCAGCTTTGATGACAGCGGAACACATCAAAGTGCTATGCTAATTTAGAAAAAAACACGATATGTGGAATAGACTATATTGCCTAATCCCTTCCCCCTGGCTTCTTCATCTATCACTGATCCTACCACTGTTTCCTTGGTGCATCATTTAAAAAAAACACACAAAAAAACATGCCAAATGTTATGCAGAACACGGACAACATATACACAGTAAAAAATGCAGTGTTACTGTAATTCAACACTTAAAGAGTACTCTGGGACTAAATACACTCTAGAAGATGTTAAATCGACTCTATAGGTGTTGAATTAATATGACATTTGTTACCGTGTAGGCTACATCTCCAGAGGACAGGAGTGATGTTTACCACATGGATGACTGACTAGATTTAATTCATCAGAGCTTTATTGGCGTTATGACAAAATGCATCTAGAGACGAGAGCACACTAGACTAGATCAATCATGAAGTCTCATTTTGTTTGGGCAAAACAACAGGAAAAAAAAACAAATGTTTTGACACAAATTGTCTGTCACAGTTGCACAGTTGGGAGAGTCCAAGTTGAGTTGACCAAGTTGAGGTATTATTTTGTTTGTTGGAATAAAATTGCACAAATGGAAAAATGTCCAATTTTCATTTTGTTCACACAAACAAAACAAGATTGCAAGATTTATCAGCATGCTCCAGTTCCTCCTTCTTGCGATGTCTTCAGTCTTCCTTCGAAGCACCCAAATCTGCAGATCTGAAGGATTGATGTGTGTGGAGTGCCCGACCTCTATAAGGCTTGTGTTTTTCTATCTCAGTCTGTACCAGAGCGTTTTATTATTTTTCTCTCCACTACTTCTATATCAGAGGCACCTCTTTTGACCGGCAGAGCAGGGAAGACGACATGGGGGGACCAAAGGGTTGGTTGTCCAGGGCCCAGGGAGAGGGTGGGGGCACAGAATTGGTCCCCCATTACATTTTATGTATAGAGTGGCAGGGGTCTCTAAGATTACTCTGTCCCGGGCCCAGCCAAAGCTGTCAGCGGCCCTGGTGGGCAGAGTCATGCAGCAGCAGCTGCATTGTTCTGTGGCTCTCTGGGCAGGTGTATAAATAAACCAACTATTTTTTTACCCTCTCTCTCTCTCCCTCCCTCCCTCCCTCATCCTCCTCTTTCTCCACTTCCTATTTTGAAATTCACTTTTCATACTTTCTTTTTTTTTTCGTTCTTTCTGAGGAGGCACCTCAGTCTCCATGGTGATAGCGGGCTACCTTTCCTTCCCGACCCACCTCGGCGGCGCCGTTGAGCAGCACGGAGTCCTGGCTGGGATTGGACGAGGCCGAGTAGGAGAAGGTGGGCGGGGCTGCCATGGGCTTGATGGAGATGAGCCTCAACGAGCCGGTCAAGGAGTCATAGTGCTCTGGAGAGGGGAGAAGAAGAGACAAGAAGTCAAGGAGTCAGGGAGGCATAGTGCTCTGGAGATAAGGGTCACAGAGAGGAAGTCAAGGAGTCATAGTGGTCTGGAGATGAGAGAGACAGAGACAGAGAGGAGACGTCAAGGAGGCATAGTGCTCTAAGACAGAGAGGCAGAGACAGAAACAGACAGGAAGTCAGAGAGGCATAGTGCTCTGGAAATGAGAGAGGCAGAGAGAGAGGAGACGTCAAGAGTGCTCTGGAGATGGAGGAGAAAGATGGAGAATGTCAAGGAGTCATAGTACTCTGAGACAGAGAAACAGACAGAGACAGAGATGAAGTCAGAGAGTCAAGGGGAGTCAATGGGTGCATTCCAATATGCAGACTTGCGTCCTCCACTTGTGCTTGTGGCACAGAAATACAAAGAAATACGAAATACGAAGAAATACGTTGTGATGACATCACCGACAACAGCATTGTATTTAAATATCTTGCAAAAGCTAAATTATAATGTCATTTTCTCATTTGTAGACAGGATGGTGAATGAAGAATAGTCCCCCAAAAATTGTTGTGGCTAGGCTGACACCACAGAGGCGGGGCACCAGCAAAATGTGAGGTCACAAGCGCAAGCGGAGGAAGGGAGTGTGCATATTGGAACGCACACAAGGAGGCATAGTCTCCTGTTGGGGATGAGACATGGAGAGAGAGGAAGTCAAGGAGTCCTAGTGGTCTGGAGATGAGAGAGGCAGAGAGAGGGAGTCAGAGAGGCTGGGATGAATGGAATACAGACAGAGGAGTTAACAGATAACATGGGAAAGAGAGGGAGTCATCGTGCTCTGGCGGAAGTCAAGGAGTCACAGTGGTCTGGAGATGAGTGAGGCAAAGAGAGGGAGCCAGGGAGTCACAGTGCTCTAGAGATAAGGGACACAGAGAGGGAGTCAAGGAGTCATAGACTTCTATTGGGGACAGGAGACAAGGAGAGGAAGTCAAGTTGTCACAGTGGTCTGGAGATAAGGGACACAGAGAGGGAGTCAAGGAGTCGTCATAGACTTCTATTGGGGACGGGAGACAAGGAGAGGAAGTCAAGTTGTCACAGTGGTCTGGAGATGAGAGAGGCAGAAAGAGGAAGTCAAGGAGTCATAGTCTCCTGTTAGCGATGAGAGAGAAAAGAAGTCACGGTGTCATAGTGGTCTGGAGATAGGAGAGACAGAGACGGTCAGTGAGTCATAGCTATACTGTATATCATAGCTACAGTATATAGTTATGAGCTATGAGTTAGAGCTATGCCACGTATGGATGGAATACAGAGAGGGGAAGTGAGATAAATAGAGGAGATAAAGATAAGGGATAACGTGAGAAAGGGAGTCACAGAGAGAGAGAGAGAGAGAGAGAGAGAGAGAGAGAGAGAGAGAGAGAGAGAGAGAGAGAGAGAGAGAGAGAGAGAGAGAGAGAGAGAGAGAGAGAGAGAGAGAGAGAGAGAGAGAGAG
>NC_085860.1:17477040-17479540 GCF_034702125.1 Engraulis encrasicolus
TCTCTCTTGTGTCAATTGCATATGCTAGAACACACTAACATGGCTGGAGGGGCTTTGGGCAGAATCTTTGTGCTTTGTATGTATGTAGTAGTAGTTGTTTGGGGAAGAATTTCCTACTAGCTATCAGTTTCCCTCTAATCAAGCACTCAAAGCCAGGCTCAAACCCAGACTTACCACTCAAATCCAGGCTCAAACCCAGACTTACCACTCAAACCCAGCCTCAAACCCAGACTTAACCACTCAAACCCAGGCTCAAACCTAGACTTAACCACTCAAACCCAGACTCAAACCCAGACTCAACCCCAGACTAAAGCCCAGGCTCAAACCCAGACTCAAACCCAGACTAAAGCCCAGGCTCAAACCCACACTCAACCGCTCAAACCCAGGCTCAAACCCAGACTCAATCGCAGTTCAACCCAGTCCATTTCCAGCTCCAGCATTTCTCTCCTGTACACTGACCTGAATATAAGGGACTCTGTGGTTATATAGGAAGCGTACCTTAGCAACGGTAAGAACAATTGCTGATAGGCCGACATGATGCAAATCAAATAACAATGCTGATCAGTTTAACCCATTTTAGCCTATAAGCCCCTGCCTATTAAAACCTAAATATCTCTGCCTCTGAAGCACATAAAAATATGAAGTTGCAGCTAGGACCCTCATTTTGTATTAGAATGTGTTCATTCAGCTCTGACATTTTTAATAAAACAGCTCAAATCCCAATAACCTGAATGTAGCATATATGTCGCTCCAGGACAAAATGGCTTAATAACTTTCTAAAATAAAGGGTCAACTCAAAAAACACATTTGGGTTTTTTGAAAGGTACAGGAAACCGTTTGAACGAAACAGAGCCGACTCGACAATAATTTCAAAGGAGATACTTCAGATACATTACTTCATTACAAGTCTCCCATAGAGATGCATGGGATATTGCACTCTACTTCCTTCTTCCGCCCAGAAATTGTCTTATGTCCCGCCCCCCACCATTGCTTCAGTGATAAATAGAACACACAGTGAGTCCCCTATATTCAGGTCTGTGTCCTTCCCGCTTGCCATATCACGCAAGCACAGCTTCAGAGTTTCTGAACAGCATCTAATGTAGTAGTTCTTTGGGGGAGAATTGCCCACAAGCTACCAGCCACCCCCGCCCCCCATCCCAATAATAAGTCAAACCCAGACCCAAACCCTGAGTCCATCCCCAGACCTATACCAAGACCCAAACCCTGAGTCCATCCCCAGACCCATACCAAGACCCAAACCCAGACCAAGACCCATCCCCAGCTCAAACCCCCAGCTCAAGCCTATCTCTCCTGTGTCCTTCCCGCTTGCCATGCCACACCACGCGAGCATGGCCGGAGGGTTGGCGAGCTGCATCTTTAAAGCCTAATGCGGGCAGACAGGAGGCCACAGCTTCTCATCCTCCCTCTCTCTCTGTGTGTGTGTGTGATGCCCCGCGGGCATCTCTGAATCATACATGACTTACTGTGACGCTGGCAGCAGTCTCAACTCCACTCGCCACGCCACGCCAGTCCGCCTGCTTTGTTCTTTGCTCGATGTATACTACATGTATATACTGTACTGTACACGTGTGTGTGTGTGTGTGTGTGTGTGTGTGTGTGTGTGTGTGTGTGTGTGTGTGTGTGTGTGTGTGTGTGTGTGTGTGTGTGTGTGTGTGTGTGTGTGTGTGTGTGTGTGTGTGTGTGTGTGTGTGTGTGTGTGTGTGTGCGTGCGTCAGTGAGCATGTGCATGTGCATGTATGGTATGCGTATGTATGTGTACTGTAAGCAAGGCTACAGTGTGTGTGCTTGTATTTGTTTGCATCATTTGTATATTTATATTTGTAACACATGCAAGTGTGCTGCTCTGGCTACTTCTTCGATCTATTTTGTTGTTTGCATTCAGCGCAGTCAACCATGCTCAAGTTCACTGGCTGCCTTTAAGGCACTGCACGGTATAAGCTGTTAATCTCCCGAAATAACGGCGCTATACCCCATCTCTCTGAGCCCCTTGTACCCTTGCTTTGCTCCACAGTCACCTTGTGGCTTCGCAGCAATAGTCGAGTGCTGTTTGACTGGTACTGTCTGTCTGTCCGTCTCTCTGTCTCTCTGTCTGCCTGTCTGTCTGTCTGTCTGTCTGTCTGTCTGTCTGCCTTCTGGTCTGCCAGCCTGCCTGTCTGTCTGTTAGCATGTCTGTCTGTTGGTATGTCTGTCTGTTGGTATGTCTGTCTGTCTGTCTGTCTGTCTGTCTGTCTGTCTGCCTTCTGGTCTGCCAGCCTGCCTGTCTGTCTGTTAGCATGTCTGTCTGTTGGCATGTCTGTCTGTCTGTCTTCTGGTCTGCCAGCCTGCCTGCCAGCCTGCCTGTCTGTCTGTTGGTATGTCTGCCTGTCTGCCTGTCTGCCTGCCTGTCTGTCTGTCTGTCTGTCTGTCTGTCTGTCTGTCTGCCTGTCTGCCTGTCTGCCTGTCTACCTGCCTGTCTGTCTGTCTGTCTGTCTGTCTGTTA
>NC_085860.1:17484540-17519540 GCF_034702125.1 Engraulis encrasicolus
ATGGAGAGAAAGGGGAGAGAGGTGTGCTGGAGAGGGGCTTTATTTCATCTCCGTCGTCCACAACACTGAGCTACGGGTCTCTCTCTCTCTGCACTAACTTATTCATGTCCCTGTGCTGTGTTATCTAGCGGCCCATACCTCTTCTCATGCAGGACACAGTAGTACCATCACACAGTAGTCTCCCATCCCATCATCCCTTGCACACAATACAATATATCCCATCATCCCTTGCATACAGTATTTCAAGAACCTAGTCTGCAGCTCATTTCCATTCTAACACGACATGTGCTGCTAAATAATGGATGCCGACTATATGCTTCCTGCTGTTTTGTTTCCTGTCTCTTGTGTACACATTGATTTTTTTCGGTTGCTTTTCCCGTCGTTTCATTTCACAAATGCGTGATAGATCATGTAGAGGAACGAGCAAGGGGAGAGAAAAAAAACAAAAAACAAATGCGCTAAAAAATACGGCTACAAGAAAAATGCACATTGTTTGTCATCTGCGCTGTGAGACCGACAGCCAGAAAGGCAGACAGGCACACAGTCACACACCTAAAGCTCATTCAGGCAAAAAAAAGCCTCTGTGCACAGTGTGCAAAAACAGAAGCGTTCGGCCACAAGGAACGGAGAGGAGGAGGGGGGGATAAAACAGAAAAAAAATCAATATGTGGTCACCACTGGCTCACCTCTGGGAGAGTGATGTCCGCCTATATTTAGCAGGACGGGACGCTAGTAACGTCCAGGGACACCACAGCCAGCATGCTCAATTCACTTCCATTAGTCGCTGGCTGGCAACTGCTACTGCCCGGGATACCAACAGGGGGATGGGACAAGATAGGTCAGTTGTCCCGGGCCCAGGGGGGAGGGGACAGAATTGGGTACTCATTACAATGTGTGCATTGAGTGTGTGTGTGTGTGTGTGTGTGTGTGTGGGGGGGGGGGGGGGTGCAGTTAGATAATTTTGTCCCAGGCCCAGAGATAAGGGGAGGGGGACAGAAGTGGGTCCCCATTCCATTGTACTGTATGTATTGTGTGTGGGGGGCCATTTAGATGATTTTGTCCCGGGCCCATACGAAGTTGTCAGTGGCCCTGACTGCCGCTGCTATTGCTGCTGGAGCCGCGACGCAGCCCCGTCTGACCTTGACTCGACACTCAAGTGCATTCGGCAGCGTTAACTCAAAGCTTACAGAGTACGCGCAACAACAAGGAGCGTTCAATTCAACTCTGCAAGTGTCGAATCAACAGTACAAAATTTACAGTGGACCGACCGACCAGAGGAGCTATTGCACGTTGGACTCCACCCAAGTCAGATTAAAAAAAAAAAAACATACCCTCTGTTTCATAACACGTTTTTTTTCGGTCTTGATGGCTGTTGGAGACTTTTTTTTACCTGGAGGCATGCATGAGGTAATTCAGGCCAGCTAATCTGAGCTCCAGGGAGAGCCATATTAGGGGCTTGGTTATTATTATAACGACGTGACCTGTGTAATTGGAAGAGGTCTCCTCTCGTGCTGGACCTAATGGGAGCTGAGTAAATGAAGTAGCCATGACATAGCACCTTGCTGAGTGCCGCTGCTGCGGGATCTGAAGAGATTTACAGTAAACGTAGCAGGGCCTGTTCCACGGTACACAGTGAAACTGCTGTGTTGTTTAAACACCCACAGAGCACTCTGGGACCAAATACACTCTAGAACAGGGGTTCCCAAACTGGGGGTAGGGAAGGGATCTCTAGAGGGGTCACTGAGGTACTGAAGGGGGGGGGGGGGGGGTCATGGACAAAAGGGACATGGCATAAAAATGGGAAATCCACAAGTTAATAGCTTAACCAGAGACGTTCTTAATTAGAATAGAGAATCTTTGGCTTAACATAATTCCATAATTTGGTTAGTGACAGTATTCACTTCTATGGTTAATAGATGTATTTGCTGTCCTGTGGATTTCTAGCAACATTAGAGGCCTAGGCAATTCATTTGTCCATTAATATTGCTAGATTTTCCATGTGTAATAGTTTGTTCGCTAATTGCGAACTCCATTGATAGGCTAAAACTAGGGTGGGTGGAGGGGTCACGAAAATATTCCAAAATATTCCAGCTGCAAAAGTTTGGAAACCACAGCTCTAGCAGATGTTGAATCAAATCTGAAGTGTTGAATTAACACTGCATTTTTTTTTTTTACTGTGGACACAGCGGAGACAAAGCGCCTGATAATCAAAGTAATTTACAAGGAAGTCAATAATATTACCATACGCACACAGTCTGGGCTCACATATTGACTTGAAGGTTTTTGTGGCCTTAGTGATATTGATACGGGTTAATGAACTCCTCTTTATGAACATTATTCTCTAGAAGCAATGCTGCAGGCACATTACTGGCAATGTAACACACAACTGATAAGACCTTATTATTTGAAGAAATATTTATATACTGCATACTGCATTAATGTACTCTATGCTATTCTATGGTTGACTGTATTTATGTAAAACATCTACGTTTAGAAAACAAGTACAAACAGGTCTAAACTTTGTGAATTTGTGCCTCTGCCGAGTTCCTCTTTTAACAGACACCATTCGATGTACCCTCATACTCCTGTGAGCAGGGCAGGCTGATAAGTATGGAGGTTTAAACAAGTACAAAAAAGCCTAACCTACATTCTTAAATCGTTTCAAGAGTTGGAGCAAAAGACAGCCCCCTTTGGAGAGCTTACTGCAACCGAAGATCAAAGGGGATCAGAGTGATTGTGATAACCACTGAGTTCACATTTTATATCAAATTAACACAATCCCATGACGTGCGGGTATGCGCTCACACTCATGCTCGTTCATGAATATTCAGATTCACGCATGCATATTCATGCATTGCGAAAATCCACTTCCGACTGCAAGCCATCTTAAATGCTTAGCCATAATGTCTTGCTGACTTAATCAGACCATCTGTCCTTGACCGGTCCTTCACTGCTTTACTTATTGAATGTGTGAATAATGTGCCACTGTCAGTCTTCGCACCTATTAAATACATATTCATCACTTAAGCAATCATAATACATATCTGATGCTTCAACACTCACAGCGGGACCGGATAAAGGAACAAGAGCAGCTCTTGGCTCTGAGACTTCGCCTTTTGAGGGCTGTGCAATATTGAACACACCATTGATTGGGCTGAACAGCTCTCCCACCCCCCACCCCCTCTCCCACCCCTTTGCTAAACCCTCTCCCTATATCATCAGCCCTCTGCTAAACCCTCTCCCTACCGTATATCATCTCTCCTCTTTCCTCATTTTACCATCTCTCTGCTAAATCTTATCCCTATATCACAACTCTCTCTCCTCTTCTCATATCATCCCCGCTGCCTCCTCTTCCCTCATCCTACCACCAGACGGGGGCGTCATAATAGGGGGTAAGGTGGGACTGAGTCACAAGGGACCAGCATACAAGTATGTGCAAGGCCGCTGACAGCTTTGACCACGCCGTGGACAAACTCAACTAGAAGGGACCACGAACCAATACATATACGGCCCCCTTTCTCCCTAGGCCTGGCACAACTGAAACCTACCCTCGTTTTAGGGGCTTTTGTATGCCTTCATTAGATAGGACAGTACAAGATGGTGACAGGAGAGAGATGGGGTAGGATCAGGAAATGGCAGTGCCCCACCGTTTGAGCCATGGCAGGGCCACATATACAGTATGTTAATATATGGGTGGGTGGGTGGCGGCCTCAGTTGGAACTGGTCGTATGTACATAGGGCACAGCATTTGCTGCTACACACCTGCTGCCAGCCCTCTCTTACCCCATCTCCACCCCTCTCCTCCCTTCTCCACCCCTCTCCTCCCTTCTCCATCCCTTTCCTCCCATCTCCTTATCTCCCCCTGCCCGCTCCTCCCCTACCTCACCCTCTCCTCTCCTCCCCTACCTCACCCTCTCCTCTCCTCTCCTCTACACTCAGCTGACCTCAATCCTCTCCGTACCGCCACTCCTTTCCTTCACTCCTATTTCTACCTCTTTTCCTTACTCCCACTGGGCAGTATATTTTGCTGTCTTAAGCCCTCTCCATACACCTCCACCCCATCCCGTCTCCTCTGACCTCTCCCCCTCCTCATCTACCATCTTATGTCTACCTCCGACCCCTAACTCCGCTGGCTGATTTCCCCTAGGCCCCGCTGGAGCAGTGACGGATGGCTAGACTGGCCTCCATGCACTGTCGCCACATGCATTCAGTCACACAGACAGACAGAGAGGCAGACAGACAGACAGACAGACAGGCAGGCAGGCAGGCAGACAGACAGACAGAGACAAAAAGGCAGGCAGGCAGACAGGCAGACAAACAGACAGGCAGTCCGACAGAGAGAAGCAAGACAGACAGACAGACTCAGACTGACAGGCAGACAGATAGAAAGACAGACAGGAAGGAAGACAGACAGACAAACAGACAGAGAGGCAAACAGACAGAGAGACAAAAAGGCAGACAGACAGACAGATAGACAGACAGGCAGACCGACAGATAGGAAGCAAGGCAAAAAGACAAACAGACAGACAGACAAAAAGGCAGACAGACAGACAGACAGACAGACAGACAGACAGACAGACAGACAGTGTGAGATCGATACCTGATGGTGATAGCTGCCGTCCCTCCGGTATGATGTCTAAACGAGAGAATGAGTAAAGAGACAGTTTTAGTTTACACACAGACACAGCCACACAGACACCCCCAAACCACACATGCGCACGCACGCACACACACACCCACACACACACACACACACACACACACACACACACACACACACACACACACACACACACACACACACACACAGAAAAACAGAGAGAGAAAGAGAAAGAGAGAGAGAGCGAGAGAGAGTGAGAGAGAGAGAGAGAGAGAGAGAGAGAGAGAGAGAGAGAGAGAGAGAGAGAGAGAGAGAGGGAGAGAGAGAGAGAAAGAAAATCAGAACGACAGAGAGAAAGAGACACACACAAACACACACACAGGGGACTGGGCCGTATCGATTGAAGATGAAGTTGGCCGGTATTGATTGATACGCTGTGGCTTACATTATGTAATATAATACGACTCTCACAAACAAATAAATGGGTGTAAATCTAGAACCTGTGATGTTATGCGTCCTTTCTTCTTCTTTTACGGTAAAAACCCATTTCAATCTTACACCCACTGCACAATGAAATCAATGCACAGGTAAACGCTATGTAAAGAGAGAGCTTCAAACGGCCCACAAGAACACTGAGAAAGATGAGAGATGTGTTGAAGGAGAAGATTGTCCTCATCCTAGGAAAAGGTGTAGGACAAAGGCTGACTGTAGTTTTCAGAGTGAGAAGTCCACACTCTTAAAATCCTTTTGTTGTCTTTTATCATTTCATGGCTCTGACGGAGCCAACAAAAAAGATTTTAAGTGCGCAAACTTCTCACTCTGAGTGAGAGATCTTCCAAGAAAATAGAACAATAAACCAAACATACAAAACACGTAGAAGATGAGGAAGACAAAATGTGAAGATCCTCAGATGACGAACTAAATTTTTACAAGCTCCTAGAGGAAATCCAATCGCTTACAGCTGAACTATTTGGATAACATCACCTGGATGAGTGAGACTGTTGACAGACTACAAAGGGGAAGTGTTGTGTCTGGGTCAGTGATGTTTCAGCAGTAGCACACAGCCAGCGCCATTATTGTATATATTTTTTTGTTGGTTTGTTTTTCGTAGACTATCTAAGAAACATATTCATTGCCGCATATCAACCACCAATTACTAATTACAGTTTTTCTCGATTGCTTATACACAATTTCTAGTACTTCACGCACAATTCTCGGAACATCTCCCCCATTTCCCAACTCCCCTAACCAATGTCACTGAACACTAAACACAATTCCTTCTTTACACTCACATTTCAGTTTTAAAACACACTCTTTTCAAACCACTACACACAATTATCTGGATTACACACAATTTCCATGAAGATAAACCCTGGTTGTCGCATTGAACACACTGTCATTCAAAATACTAAAATCAACTGCCATACTAAGTTCACTTCCTCATCACATGGGCAAACTCTCTTCATACCGGTTTACAATCTGAAATCATCACCCCATAAGGACACACATTGCATGTCATATTGATGAAAAATTAGTGGATGCAAGGAGAAAACACATTTGTTTAGTTTTTGAACTCAAAAATATGTTATACAAGACATCACTTTCATGTGGTTACCCAATATTTTACAATAAATTAGTGCGATTTTTGAAATGTCAGAAAAATATGTAAAATTTATACACATCTGTGTACTGCGAGTCTAAAAACAATATTTCAGTATTTTACTACAGACAATATCCTCTTTAGTAAGTAGAACACTGAAGAAAATAAGTTTCTACTGTGTTTCAAGTTGAGTATAGAGTTTTATCTTGTGCATATTAGTGTTCAATGGTTCACATAAGAGTGTATTAAAATGACTGCTTGTGTGTGTCATTTGAGAACAAAATGACCTTTTTAGAAGAGAGTACATTGTTTTGAGACAAGACGTGCATTTTTCAGAGGTAGTGAGGAGTTTTGCCCGTTGTGTGTGAGGTTTGGAGATTTGTGTGTAGAGTTTTGAGAATTCGAGAACTGATTCCGAAAAATGTATGTAAGCAATCGAGAAAAACTGTAATTTATGGGTATTAGATGCCGTTGAGCCACCTTACATTTGCGACGCAAAAAAATCTTTGACCCATCTACTGTACAAACACACCTTGCTTCTTGGGTGGAAGCTGCGGAAGGCGCTGGTCTTGAAGACAGAGCGGTTCCTGCGGCACACGAGCGCGACCGCCATGATGATCAGCACTATCACCAAGGAGACCGGAGTCAACACCGCCATGATCCATAGGTTACTAGGCAGACTCTTCACCACGGCTGTTTGGAGAGAGGAGAGGAGAGGAGAGGAGAGGAGAGGAGAGGGGAGAGGAGAGGAGAGGAGAAGAGAAGAGAAGAGAAGAGAAGAGAAGAGAAGAGAAGAGAAGAGAAGAGAAGAGAAGAGAAGAGAAGAGAAGAGGAGAGGAGAGGAGAGGAGAGGAGAGGAGAGCATGTGACACATGGACAAACATTTACACAACCCCCTCACTGTATGGGCGCCCCGCAGAGCAATAGCTTCAAAAACACATCACACATTCAATCAGTCAGTCGGCGTATGTTGATGTGTCACTCTTTGTTTTCTTTCTTTTTCCCTTTCTTTCTTTGTTTCTATCTTTCTTTTCCTTTTGTGTCTTTCAATCTTTCTTCTGATCCCTTCTGATGCTGAATGAATATGTAGTTCTGTGTAACATGACGTGTGAACTGGTGACAATGATAAATCTATTGCTTATTTCCCCCACTTGTTCTCCTTCTCTTTCACAACATCTTCCTGTGTTTCTGACCTTGTCTCACTCTCTCTCTTTTTATTTCTCGCTCTCATTTTCTCTTTGTGACATTTTGAATCCGCCTATCCATTTTTCTTGCTGTCTCCTCCTTTGTCTGTCCCCTAACTCTCTCTATCCATCTCACTACAATTCTTTTTTTTCCTTCTCTGCCTCTCTGGCCCTCAATGCAGCTTCATCGCAAATCCATCACATATAATGCATGCAGTCAGTGGATTACCAGCCAATCAACCTGGCAACCCTCAATGCTTAGGTATGGTAAACCAGCCAGGTGTTCACACATACAGTACATGCAGTCAGTGGATTACCAGCCGACCAACCTGGCAACCCTCAATGCTTAGGTATGGTAAACCAGTCAGGTGTTCACACATACAGTACTTTACATGTAGTCAGTGGATTATCAGGCGACCAACCTGGCAACCCTTAATGCTTAGGTAAACCAGTCAGGCGTTCATGGTCTACAAAGAGAAGCCACTCTGGTCACATGGCCACATGCTGCCTTGATCTGTCGAGTGCTCTGTTGCTCTCTTTTGATGTGTCTTTCTTTTGTGCCATCTCTCTGTATTTCTCCCTCTCCCATCGTCTCTCTCTCTCTCTCTCATCATTCTTTCTGTATCCTTCCACCTTAATCTCTGTCTACCTCACCCCCTGCATTTTTCTCTCTCCATCTCTCTCTCTCTCTTTCTCTTTTACTGTAGACTCTGCACCCCATCTCTCCATCACTTTTCCTTTATGTCTCTGACCCGCTCACCTCTCTCTCTCTCTCTCTCTCTCTCTCTCTCTCTCTCTCTCTCTCTCTCTCTCTCTCTCTCCTTCACTTCACCCAGCCCTGAGGCTTATAAAGCCCATTTCCCTGTGTTTTGATCCCAGGGATTAGAGCCCCACCGCAGCGTCTTGCTGTCTGTGTTTAAGTTGACAAGGCCTCCGATTCTCCTTCTACTCCCCAGCCCTCTCTTCCGACTCCCCTTCTACACCTGTCCTGCCCTACCCAGCCCTCTCCTGCCCTTTCAACCTTTCCTCTTCTCTCTCTCCCCTCAACTCTCATTTCTCTCGCTTCTCCTCCCTCTCCCTTCCTGTCCTCTCCTCTCCTTCTTCTCTTCTCTCGCTCTCCAGTCTCCTCCCTCTCCCGTTCCCCTCTCTTCTATTCTCTGATCCCTTTCCCCATGTGTCGTCATCTCCTCCCTTCTCCTCCATCTCTCCTCTCCTCCTCTTACCCTCTCTGAAATACTTCATCTCCCATCTTGCCCAGGCTGCTGTGGCTGTGTGTGGAGCTTTCTCTCTCTACCTGTGTGTGTGTGTGTGTGTGTGTGTGTGTGTGTGTGTGTGTGTGTGTGTGTGTGTGTGTGTGTGTGTGTGTGTGTGTGTGTGTGTGTGTGTGTGTGTGTGTGTGTGTGTGTGTGTGTGTGTGTGTGGTGCATGTGTGCTTGTGTGCATATGTATGTGAGGGTGTGTCTACATATTTGTGTGCATGGGCACTGTGTGAAGGTAATCTATGTGTGTGTGTGTATGTGTGTGTGTAACCGTGGGTGTGTGCACATGTGTTCGCATTATGTGTGTGTGTGTGTGTGTGTGTGTGTGTGTGTGTGTGTGTGTGTGTGTGTGTGTGTGTGTGTGTGTGTGTGTGTGTGTGTGTGTGTGTGTGTGTGTGTGTGTGTGTCCATCATTCCCAGGCTGCCGTGGCTGTGTTGGAGGTTTCTCCCTCCTTGCCGTGCTGTGTGTAAACCTGGTCCCCATGTTTGCTCTCCTCTTCTCCCCCTCTCTCCCTGTCCTCAGTGTCTTGACCTCCCCTCTCCTCTTCTCCCCCTCTCTCCCTGTCCTCAGTGTCCTGACCTCCCCTCTCCTCTTCTCCCCCTCTCTCCCTGTCCTCAGTGTCTTGACCTCCCCTCTCCTCTTCCCCCCCTCTCTCCCTGTCCTCAGTGTCCTCACCTCCCCTCTCCTCTCCCCCCCCCTCTCTCCCTGTCCTCAGTGTCTTGACCTCCCCTCTCCTCTTCTCCCCCTCTCTCCCTGTCCTCAGTGTCTTGACCTCCCCTCTCCTCTTCTCCCCCTCTCTCCCTGTCCTCAGTGTCCTGACCTCCCCTCTCCGCCTCCCCCCCCTTTCCCTCCTCTTTCTCCTCTTCTTTCTCCTCCGACCTTCCCAGCCTGCTGTTTCTGTGGTGGTGCTACCCCTACTGTGATGCGTGTAACCATGGACCTGTGTTTGCTCTCCTCCCTGTACTCCTTCCTCTATCCTTCCCTCCCTCTCTCCTCCCTCTCGCATCTCTCTTCCCTCTCTCCTCTCGCTCCTCCCTGGCTGTGGTGGAGGTATACCCCTGCTGGGGCGTGTGTACACTGGGCCTCTTGTTTGCTCTCCTCCCTCTCACTCTCCCTCTATCCTGCCCTCCCTCTTCTCCGTCTCTCCTCCATCTACCCTCATCTCTCCTCCCTCTACTCTTCCCCTATCCTTCCCTCTCTCTCCTCCATCTCTCCGACATCTACCGTCCTCTCTCCTCTTCTCTCCTCCCTCTACTCTTCCCCTATCCTTCCCTCCCTCTCTCCTCCCTCTCTCGCCCATCTCCTCTCATCTATCCTCCCTCTCTCCTCCAACCCTCCCTGCCTGCGGTTTCTGTTGTCGAACTATTCCTGCTATGACGTGTGTAAACCGGGTTTTCTCTCCTCCTGCTCCTCTCTCCTCATCTACCCTCTTCTCTCCTCCTGCTCTTCTTCTCCTATCTCCCTCCTCAGCTCTCCTCCCTCTCCTTATCTCCTTTCTTTCCTCTCTCCTCATCTACCCTCATCCTTACCTCCCTCTCCTCATCTCTCCTCCCTCTCCTCATCTCTCCTCCTGGCTGTGGAGGTATACTGCACCCCTGCTGTGGCGTGTGTACAGTGAGGCCTCGTGTTTGCTCTCCTCCTCCCTCTCTCCTTCCTCCCTCTCCTCATCTCTCCTCCCTCTCCTCATCTCTCCTCCCTCTCTCCTCCCTGGCTGTGGTGAGGTATACTGCACCCCTGCTGTGGTGTGTGTACAGTGAGGCCTCGTGTTTGTTCTCCTCCCTCTTCTCTTACCCTATCCTTCCCTCCCTCTCTTCCTTCTTCTCCCTCTCTCCTCTTCTCCTCCCTCCCTCTCTCCTCCTTCTCCTCCCTCTCTCCTCCATCTCTCCCCTGCTGTGCGTGTGTACACTGGGCCTCATGTTTGCTCGGCTGCCTGGGGACGGGGCACTAAGGAGAGCATACGCTCCCTGCAGCTGTGTCACACGAGGAGACGGAGGAGGGAGGAGAGGAGGAGGAGGAGGAGAGCAGGAGAGAGAGAAGGGGGGAGAGCAAGAGGGAAAGGAAAAGAGGGAAAGAGAGAGATGGAGTGAATGAAAGAGAGAGGCAGAGGAGAAAGGGAGAGAAGAGAGAAGAGAGAGAAAGGGGGAGTGGGTCAGAGAAGTGGGCAAGGGAAGTAGAGAGCAAGAAAAAACACAGAGAGAGAGAGAGAGAGAGAGAGAGAGAAAGAGAGAGAGAGAGAGAGAGAGAGAGAGAGAGAGAGAGAGAGAGTGTGTGTGTGTGTGTGTGTGTGTGTGTGTGTGTGTGTGTGTGTGTGTGTGTGTGTGTGTGTGTGTGTGAGAGAGAGAGAGAGAGTGTCAGAGAGAGAGAGAGAGAGAGAGAGAGAGAGAAAGAGAGAGAGAGAGAGAGAGAGAGAGAGGGAGAGAGAGAGAGAGAGAGAGAGAGAAAGAGGGGGGGACTACTCCTCTAGTGCTGGGGCCGTTGGTCATCCTGACACTGTAAGAGGCGGATTCATTTATGTGTGTGTGTGTGTGTGTGTGTGTGTGTAGCATAGCGTAGCGTACGGTCTGCCTGCAGCTGTACGAAGTATCCCAGGGTGAGGGCCATGGTCTGGGAGTCCACGGTGTTGAGCGTCTTGGCGGCGGTGGTGCCGGAGATAGGCACGCCCTCCGACTGGACGTAGTAGGTCATCTCCGCGGGGTTCTTAGGGCCAGGGAGACGCCGTATGTTCACCATCTACAACCAGACGTTTACACAGAGCACAAACATTTGCTTACAACTGATACAGTACAGTACATTACATTACATTTGATTTGGTTGACGCTTTTTACCAAAGCGACTTACAATCGAGGACATAATCATAGCCAAAATCACTAGCAGATACAAAGTGCACAGGAAGTATACACAACAACAAGTGCAGATGCAAAGTAGGATTTTTTAAAAGTGAAGTAGAGTACTAATAATACAGAATATTAACTAATACAATACAAATATTTGCTTAATGCATTTGCTTGTGGCATAAACATCAAAATAATTCAATATTTCCTCCACATTAAACTTAGATTTTGGCTGTATTTTTTTTTAGACTAAGACTTTTTAGTCTGTCGTCCTAATGTTCATTCAATGTAGGTACAGTATGTAGAGTACTAGCCTTGATTGATAATCAAAGCTCCCCTTGATGGATAATCAAAGCATCATTAAACCATTCATTAGGGCCTGGGTCATAAATGCCAACTTATACAGCTGCCATTTTGTAGCCTGGTTCACACCAGACGGTGTATGTGTAGCTTCGGCGCCCCCTGGCGGAGCAGAGCTACACACACTACCGTCTGGTACACAGCCATAGAGCACGCTCCGTCTCCAACCAGAAAATAGGCTGAGAATTTATTGCTTCGGCACAGCCTCCTCACCTACAAATTCCTTCAAAAACCTTCCTGTTAATCTTTAAAGAGTCAATATAGTCTCTAATCCGTCTTGTGACTCCTCAATGTGAGTTACCGTTGATTTTGAAGCAATAAATTCTCAGCCTATTTTCTGGTTGGAGACGGAGCGTGCTCTATGGCTGTGTACCAGACGGTAGTGTGTGTAGCTCTGCGCCGCCAGGGGGCGCCGAAGCTACACACACAACGTCTGGTGTGAACCAGGCTAGCCATTTTGTGCCATGACACATAATTCAAAATCATTTTGTTGCCTTTTTCAATATGTTGGCAGTTGTGCGTATGTAAAAAATGTCTCTTGTCCATGTACAAATTGTGGACATGGAACTTACATCAGTGCATGAATGAATGAATGAATGAATGAATGAATGAATGAATGAATGAATGAATGAATGAATGAATTAATGAAGGAATTAATTAATTAATGGATCAACGAACAAACAAATAAACAATCAAGCCAACAAATGAATGAACAAACAACCAAGTGAGTGCACTGCGGGTATTGTACCTGGACCGTGCAAACAAATCAACCAACCAACAAACAAACAACAACACACGTGTCGGTATTGGTACCTGGACAGTGTATCCTCCGATGGTGGCGGCCCGTCTGGAGCGGAGGCCATGCCTGCTGGCCACCTGGAAGAGCTCAGCCAGCCGCTGCTCCATCAGGCTGGAGAAGCTCTGGTAGCTGGCCTCCAGAGTGGAGCTGTCCACGTCCTGAATCACTGCACAGACACAACACAGACACACAAGCAGAGGTGAGGGGGAGTAGAGCTGTCCACGTCCTGAATTACTGCACAGACACAACACAGACACAGTGTAACACTTTAGAATAACAGCCTATTCACAGCTTTATATACACTTTATTAAGATGTCATAATTGCACAGCACAGACAGACAAAGACAAGCAGAGGTGAGGGCGAAGTGAGGGGGCAGGGGGAGGGAGTAGAGATGGAGAGAGAGAGAGAGAGAGAGAGAGAGAGAGAGAGAGAGAGAGAGAGAGAGAGAGAGAGAGAGAGAGAGAGAGAGAGAGAGAGAGTATGGTAAAGAGTGGTAGAGACATAAAAGTAAAGTACGAGTGAGAGAGAGAGAAAGACAGATATAGTAGTGGAAGAGAGAAGGAGAGAGAGGGAGAGAGGCAGAGAGACAAAAATAGAGAGAGGTGAGCAAGAACTTGTGTGTGTGAGTGAGAGAAAGAGTGACAGAGGAGGCGGCGGGGGGGGGGGTATATATTGAGTAAGTGTCGAGCAAGTGAGACACAGTCAGACACAGAAGACAGAGGTAAAGAGGTAAGGAGGTTGAGGAAGTGAGCGACATGTAGGAGGGGAGAGAATAACAAAGAGAATGTGTGAGAGAGCATTGGGAGAAGACAGAGAGAGATATATTATGAATGCAAAAGAACATACAGAGAGGAGTGTAAACCACTAAGGGCTAACAGCAGTTCTTGATCATCTCTCTCTTTCATTTCATTTCCAAAGCCCATGCACACGTACAGTCCAGTAGCCATCACAGAGCGAGATGACCTCGGCACTTGGCCAAACTCCCCCTTTACTTCGGCTTGACAGTGATATAGAGAGGGCAAAGAGAGAGGAACCTTCTAGAAGGCACCTTGGAAGAAAAGACCACTCTCCTCTCTCCAGCACTCCGCTCCGCACAGCACACTGATCTGATGTGAACTCTACAAAGCAGATGTCAGCCTGCCCTGAATAATGTATCAATGCAATGGAGGAAGGAAGAGGAGGAAGGAGAGGAGGAGGAGGAGGAAGATGAAGATGAAGAAGAGGAGGAGGAGGACAAGGAGAGGAGGAAGAGGAGGAGGAGCAGGAGGAGGAGAGGAGAGGAGAAGGAGGAGGAGGAGAGGAAGAGGAAGATGGGGAGATGGAGGAGGAGGAAGAGAGTGAGATGAAGGAAGGAAGAGGAGGAGTAAAGGGAAGGAAGAAGAGGATGAGGAAGAGGAGGAGGAGGAAGATGAGGAAAAGGAGGGAGGGGAGGAGGAAGATGAGGAGGAAGTGCTCAAAGAGTTTACAGACCCCCAAATATACGCACACACAGTACATTTTCGCAGAGCTCCTTTAACACTGCTCTTGTTGCG
This sequence comes from Engraulis encrasicolus, assembly GCF_034702125.1. Taxonomy (NCBI): domain Eukaryota; kingdom Metazoa; phylum Chordata; class Actinopteri; order Clupeiformes; family Engraulidae; genus Engraulis; species Engraulis encrasicolus. Next base: position 17,498,708 of record NC_085860.1, read on the forward strand.
CCTACTTTCTAAGAGCTAAATTAATACTGCAAAATGTTGCCTACCGTACTTCCCCAGAGTGAGAGTGAGAGTGCGAGTGAGAGTGAGAGTGAGCGGGTGGCTGCTGCTGGTTATGTAAGGCATTAATACCAAATCACTGCAGTCTGATTTAGCTGATTCACATACAGCTGTGCGGCGCCGGCCGTCTGTACCAGACCAAACAGCAGCTGGTGTTACAGTACTGTACCTGTGATGACCCAGTACTCTCTGGTCGCAATCGAGGTGTTCAGGTTGTGGTACTCCAGTGCTGAAAAAGAAAAATCGAAGGAAAAAAACAACAACAGAGAAAAGGTTTAACAAAACGTACAGGGAAGAATCGCTTTAAAATGAATCACTTGTACTTTTCACAATTCATATTTCCATCCTCATCGTTGAGCAATTCATTCAGGTTCAGGTTGTGGTACTCCAGTGCAGGAGAAAAAAATTGAAGGGAAAAAAAACTGAGAAAATGGAAGAAAACCAGAGACGGTCTATTGTAAACTAAGAGAATCTTTGTCTGCACTGTACAGGGAAGAATCGCTTTACAATGAATAACTTGTACTTTTCACAATTCATATTTGCATCCTCATCGTTGCTCAATTCATTTCCTTATGGCACAGCTAAAATGAGAGTTTTTTTCCACCCCATTCGGATAAAAACAGCAATTCCTGATGCCACACAGTATATAATTTAAATAAAGCCAGCAATCCCCAATCAAAGGTGAACCAAATGAGGCAGGAAGCTGTATGTTTTTTTTTTCTTTCCCTGTGTGAAATGCTATGAAAATGACACGCAATTCATTGGTGACAGCCACGTGTGCCCGGGGAGGGAGAAAAGCGTTAAGTGGCTTTTGCTCAATGCCACAGCCAGGAGTCGGGTGGGAAAGTCACTCGGGGCTGTAAGCAATCCCCGCGCTCAACTATATGTCAACCAAGCAGTTTGCAGCCCCATTAAAAGGACAATAAAAACCATAATGCTGCAAGCTGTGTGCTGCGCTATATAAAACGCTCCAGACAGTTGCACACCTTTTGTCTTGCTGTGTAAGCACCTTCTTTTTCTATTCTCACACACAAATGTGGTAAATATTTTACGCCAAAGGAACAGACAATCTATATGCATTTTGCAATAATGCACATTTAACTTCATAAAAAGATTAATTCAGATTTATTAAGATGTTCATATGCAGGGTTAGACTCTACAACAACTTGACATTTTGTGTTAATGGGAAGCGATCAGAATCATTTTTACATTTTTTATGTTACATTATAAATTCTAATGCTGATATCACTATTTTCAATAGGGCACATAGCTGAAGATGAGATGTTAGTTATACATATTAAAAGGCTGAAATACAAAAATAAGAAATACAGCCATGTGTTCACATGCCTGGTTTGATTCTGCAGCGACCTTTTCGAATGTGAAATTCCATGGCAATGGTACATAGTCCATAGTGCAGGGCTTGGGTTCTGATAGCTTCATGACCATGCAAATGCTGATGGACACGGTCACGTGATTGACAAGCCCAGCAGAGGGAGACGGAGGGAGAAATGTGGGTCAGTGTTTTATTACATTTCAATTCAATTAACTGCTGATGTAGTAATTACACGCTGGTTTCCATTCGGAAGATGGCGGTGGCTGATATCTGGAGGAGATAATCATCACTCTGCTCTCTCTGAGATGTGAAGTACTCGTGCTCAGTGGAGAGAAATCATCATTATCTTGTTTCTTTTCAAATGGATATGGTTTGTTGATGATATGATATTTATAATATATCAATTAGAAGAAAGTAGGCCAAGAGTAATTATACCTGGCTGCTGCCATTGTGAATTGAAACAGTCCAGGCTGCTGAATGCTACACCAAAGAGCCAGGGGCATTGGTATGGCAGTCCAGAGCACACCCACAACTCTAGTCATGGTTACTCCTCACACGTACACGTCCTGTAGGGGCCTACATCTATTTTGAATTAAAATTGTGCAAAGTTGCTTCACAACAAAATGGGGCGAGAATAGCCATCAGAAAAGAAGACATTGAAATTTACTGTGGAATATACGGTGGGTGTTCTTGGTTGGATGTTACAATTACGGTACATAGCAAGGGTGCGGGCCGTGAGGCCATTTCGAAATGGGGGAAACATTTACATTTATCAGTTTAGCAAATGGCACCATATTTCCAATCTGTAGTCAAGCTCTCACCCTCCTCATGAAATATCAAAGCTCACAAACCAGGCATGTAGTCATAATCTGCCTTAATTTGTTTTATTTTATTTTATTATTATTTTTACCTTATGTTTTATCTTAATGTTTTAAATGTTTTTTGACTCTAATTCATTTCCTTCTTTCTTACCTGTTTCCTTTCATTTACATTTGTTAACTTTGTGAAGCACATTGAGTTGCACCTGTGTATGAAATGCGCTATATAAATAAACTTGCCTTGCCTTGCCTTGCCTTGCCTTGCCTTAGGATTTTTCATTTACACTAGCGACAATGGGGGCAATATCAACATACTGTATTTTCCCCCAAATAAACATGGCCGCCGCCAAATTACTGGTGATAACAAGAGTGCTTTCCAATATGCGCACTCCCGACCTCTGCCTGTGCTTGTGGCCTCGCGTTGTGCTGACACCCCGCCTCCACGGAGAACACAATACAGTTTCCCCACTGTCAGCCTAGCCACAACGACTTTCAGACTGTTCTTCATTCACATTCCCAATTGCAAATGAGAAAATGATACTTTTGAATTGTGCTTTTGCAAGATATTGAATTAAACTTGTGTCGTCAGTGATGTCATCACGAGGCCAGCCACAAGCAGGAAAGTGAGCAAGGGAGGCCGAGAGTCCGCATATTAGACAGCACCCAAGGTGTCCGGCTAGAAGTGAAGTGAGTGGTCCCTGCCACGGCTTAACGGTAGGGCACTGGGTTACTACGCTACCCGGGTCATTTGTCAATCCTTCCCTGTCTCTGTCTCCCGACTCATTTCCTGTCTCTCCTCCACTGTCCTGTCAAAAGTAGCCCCTTAATGCGCGCCGTACCTCCAGTGGCACGCTGTAATAGTCATTGTAATGTAACAACCATAGCACTACAACACTATGACACAACACAGGGCCTTTAGTAATGCACCACGACTTGGTCATTACCATACTGGTAACAACAAATGTATAAAGCTGTGTCTTAAAGTGATACTGTCCCATTTTTGGAAATAAGCTCATATTACACCTTCCCTTGAGTTAAATAATAAGGTTTTACCATTCTCCTGTACTTTCAACCGTTTTCTGGGTATGGCAGTGCAAATTTTACCGCCAGCCGGTCTCATAGGACTCAATGTTAACTGCTAGCATGGAGGTAAAATTTGCACTACCATAGCCAGAGAACGGTTGAAAGTACAGGAGAACGGTAAAACTCTATTATTTAACTCAAGGGGAGGTGTAAAATAAGCTTATTTCCAAAAATGGGACAGTATCACTTTAAGGGGATAAAGGCAAAAAGCCCTAAAAATATCTTTTTTTTTTTAAGTGAAGTGAGTGAGTGAGTGAGCTACTCACGCTCTGCGATGATGAGGGGTGGGAAGAGGAGGAAGTAGCCCACCACCTCGGCGGTGAGCTGGGTGAGGAGGGCGCTGGAGGCGGTGCCATTGAGGAGGGTGGAGCCGTTCCGCACCGCATAGATGAGGTACACAGAGGGGGAGCCCTCCGCCTGGTACACACCCTGGATCTGCAATACAATACAATACAATACAAGACAACATATATTATACTGTATAGCACAGTATCACACCCTGGATCTACAATACAATACAATACAACACAATACAATACAATACAATACAATACAATACAATACATGGGTTCTCAGTGTTTATCAACATGATGTTATGAGGAGGGGTAAGACACTGGCAGCCAACCACGTGAGCTAATTTTTTGACCGACAGCGGTTTCCAACAATCAGAGGTTGAGTTGTGCGCAGCTAGGTTCGTCAGGTTATAAACAAAATTTAGAACCCATGTATACAATACAATACAATACAACATGTGAAAGGAGGTCACTTCCGCTCTAGCCATCTTGGTGCTCACAGTTCAGGACTGTTGACAGTAGAAAACAAGCTGTACCTTAATCTCCCCTTGGGATCAATATATGATACTCTACTCTACTCTACTCTACTCTGGTCTACTTCAGATAGACTGGGCAAAGGATAACTGGAGCAGCATACATGATACGATTTTCTTTCTTTTTTTGTTGATATTTTTATGGGCTTTTTGGGCCTTTATTTCGGATAGGACAGTGAAGGTGCAACAGGAAGTGAGCGTGGAGAGAGATGGGGTAGGGTCGGGAAATTACCCCGTCCGGACTCGAACCGGGGTCCCCATGGGCATGCAAGCCTAAGTGTGGGGGGCCCAGCGCGCTGCGCCACAGCACCCCCATGGTACGATTTTCTGTTATTTTATTGTTGCGCACAATAAGATACATACATAGATACAGTACATACATAGGCAGTCTACGTCAATTTTTTATTCAAGTGAAAAGTTAAAGCCCTGAATTTAATTATGGCTTCAGAATAAGTAAAGTAGCTGTATTATTAATTTGTTTTAGCTATCCACACTACAGTACAACCTGGATCTACAGTACACATACACACTGTACATAGGTCGGTGTAGATCCATTTTATTAAAGCCTTCATTTAAAGTGAAAGTCCTGAATTCAACACTGGCCTCTAAATAAGTAAAGTAGCTCTACTATTAATATGCTATACGTGTATCTCTCTGCATACAGTAACAAACATTTCTGTTCTTTATATAAGTGAGCTGGCTGGGTATGGCTTATGGTTTATAATGCAGCCGACAGTACTCTACTTAGAACAAATTTATGTCAAATATCGCAAGATTTATGAGAAAAAAAAATAATAAAAAAGAAAATGTTTACACATAATTTCTTTCCATGGCTATAGGCCAAATTTAAATATTTCAAAGTGCTAAATAATGGATATAATCATTAAACAAGGTTAGGATGGAAAATACAGTGGAAAGCAGTATTTATTAAAAAATCGTAAAATTAAAGCAGAAGAGAGAAGACACTGCAGACATGAAATATGAAAATGTCTACTACTGCACACCACTAATGGACAGATTAATTTCCAATTAGCCATTACTTATTAAATCACTCTATGCCTTTAACTGTGCATTATTAATCAAGTGGTTATGGTGGGCGAAGAAGTCTCTGTCTGAGCTATGATAAGTGTCTGTGCTGTAGCAGTGATGATGATGAGGAGGAGGATGAGGATGGTGATAGTGTGCAAAAGAGTAAACGAGTACAAATCCCTCTGGCTGGCCATGTATAGGGTAAGTGAAGTCAAATCCACATTCCTTCTGCCTGAGGAAGGCCTAACAATGTCGGAATGTTTCTTTCTAATGATTCAACAATGTACATAAAACAAAAATGTCTGCAGTCTTCAATCCTGTTTGTTTTGTTTAAACTGCCTTAATACTGATGCTTAATACTTTCCTCAGGGTGGCAATTCAAAAACCAAAAAAGAAAGGATTTAAGTGTGCAGACATTTTTTTTCAATTTTCACAGCCCTGTTAGTGTCCGATCTCCTCTGAGTGTGGTGTAATCCGTTTAAAAGCATAACTTTCAAAAAAGCAGTGTGGCAAACTTTTTTGTCCGAACAGTGATGCCGATGTTGGTGATGATACCGTATCATGAAAACTGAAAATAAAGTCTGCAATGCCAAGCTCCCGTTTCTCTTACTTTAACTCTCTCTCTACTTTAACTCTCTCTTACTTTAACTCTCTCTTACTTTAACTCTGACCTGGTCTGATGAAGGGCATGCTGCTCGAAAACTCACATTAAAATAAGAGAAACTGGAGCTTGGTGTCGTGGACCTTATTTTCAGTTTTCATGTGACTTTGCTAGTCCACGCAATCTTTTTGAGACGGATGTTCTTTTGTGTTTTTTTGTCTTTGTTACATGATGCTAGCGTACGCACCTCCACTGTGAGGGAGCCGTAGGTGTTGTCCACTTTGTCCTGGGCCTCAGCCAGGTCGATCTTCAAGCGCTGTGGTCACTCCACTGAATTATCGAAATTCTTTCGTTCTAATTATAACTAATGACGGAGTACCAAACAGCAATGGTACCAAGATAATCTAAAACAGCATGCTAGTGTGCACCTAGTATAACGGTACAGTTAAGATATACTATAAGCTAAATTAATATTAGAGCAGTTAAGCTACTTGTTCATGACCTGACTAAAATTGTCTCCTTCGATCTACGCGATTCACACAACTGGCCCATTTTGATGTCAAAACGGCAAATTCCGCCTAAATGTGAGGAGTTTGCATGCCTGTTCTTTACAGTAATGTGGATGGTGATGATAGCATACGCACCTCCACTGTGAGGGAGCCGTAGGTGTTGTCGACTTTGTCTTGGGCCTCCGCCAGGGCGCTCTCCAGACGCTGCTCCATCATCTGGGAGAAGCTGCAGGACCTAATGTTGTCCGCCGAGCTGACGAACCTCAGCACTGACAGGGGAATGAACGGATAGAATATCAGTACACTCATATAAGGACAAAGACGAGTGCACTGATGCACGCACACACTAACAGATACACGCGCACGGCACACACACACACACACACACACACACACACACACACACACACACACACACACACACACACACACACACACACACACACACACACACACGCACAGACACAGACACACACACACACACGAACACACGCACATAGTCACAGACATGCGCACACGCACACGCACAGACACGCACAGACACACAGACACAGACACACACAAACACACACGCACGCACGCACACACGCACGCACACACACCCCAAAAGGATTGGGGTGTATTGATTTTAGATGAAGTTGGGATAGTGATAGTGACTTACATTACCCATATGTAATATGATGCTACTCTCCCAAACAACTCGCCGTAAAATGGATGTAAAAATAGAAGCCATGCCTTTGTATGCCATTTCTTCATCTTTTGCAGTAAATATTCTTTCTATCTTACATGAATAGGTTAGGTAATGCTTAGGGAATTAGACTGTAAATCACAGGGTTGCAGGTTCAAGACCCACATTTACCAACCCCTTCCTGCATCCATGGCCATGCCCTTGAGCAAGTGCCCTTAGTGAAAGCACCAATAGTGAAAATGTCTAAATTGCTTTGGATTAAAAGGTCAGCTAAGTGTAATGTAATGTAAAAAAAATCCCACTTTTTTCAGAAAGTGCGCTCAGCTCCCAATTGTTTTCTACAAGGTCTTCGGATGAGATTGAACAGCAACGTTCATATTTTGTAGAAAAAGCCTTACTCTCTGGTGTGATTGTTGTATTTTATTTTATTAGGTTAGCATGACAGACAGACACTTCTGCCTAAATCTTCATCAGCATCTCGCTTAGGCCGAAACATCTGTCTGTCAAAATACAAGAATCACACCCGAGAGTGTTGCTTTTCTACAAAATAAAAAATAATCCCATGCCACTGTGGTGCTCACCGGTCCTGAGCTGGAGATGCACTCCTGGGCTGTCCATCCAGGGGTCCCCCGGGACCAGCATACCCTCCACAGCAGGCTCCTGCTGCCGCACGTCCAACAGCAGCTTGTCGAAGCCGTACGCGTTCAGGGCGTCCACTACCACCGAGGCTATGTACACAGTCTTGCCACTCGCAACGTAGTAGCCCAGAGTCACGTTGGAGGGGGTGGTTAGCTCCTTCTCAATCTAGAGGTACCAAACAAAAAGACGAATTGGTCATGATCACATGATCTTACTGACAAAGGAGACAAAAGATGGTTTGGAGAAAGACTACAAATAACTGATATGTACTGATGACCATGTAAATAGTTTGATTTTTTTTTACATAACTACAGTACACCCACTAGACATGTATAAGAATTTAGTGTAATCTGTACAGGATCAATGAGATTTGATTTTTTTCTTACATAACTACACCCACCAGTCATGTGTAGTATATGAAGTTGCATACACGGAACATACAGTGTATATCATTTACAAGGTCAATTGGGTCAGAGAAGGAGCGTTTCCTTTTCTGACCATCCAAAAGACCAAAGACCAGTAATTTCCTCCATGCAGCCCACCCCCATAACTATGCAGCTGTTGTTTTCCCAGACCCTGTTGACCACCTCCGCTCCGCTCTGGGTCAGTAATAATATATGTGCTCGTTCGTGCTGTGATGGACAACGATGGGACACAGGGGGGGGGGAAGAAAGCCACAAAGACACAGAGCTGACAACGACACTGAGACTGAGAATGACACAGACAGATAACGTCAGAGGGCCACAGAGAGACTCAGCAGAAGAATAAAGAGGAGGAGGAGGAGGAGGAGGAGAGGAAGAGGAGGAGGAGGAGGAGGAGGAGGATGGGTGGGGGTAAGAGAAGAGCAGAGAAATAGAGCGAAGCGACAGGGAGGGAGGGGGGAACAGAAAAAGCAACAGACTGGTATAATTCTGTGGCTGAGTCATTCAAATGGTGGGTTGTTGAAACACCAGCCCCAAAAAACAAGAGGTCTCATCTGCTGTCTCCCAAATGAGGCATCATCAAGAACCAAGAACTCGCTTTTTCTCATCTGCTATCTCTTGTCTGTGTCATCAATTCTGCCAAGGAGGTTGTTTTTATCATTGTTTATCTGTATGTCCATCCGTTTGTTAGCAAAAACTCAAAATGTTAGGGTGAAGACTTACATTTCAAAACTCTATGTAGGCCTATAGCCATCTTAAAAACATGCTAACAAAAAAAAATGCTGTTTTTATTGCGTTTCTCAGTTAATGTCCGTAAAAACACATTTTTATTGTTTCAAAATCAAACTAAAACATTAACTCCAATTCCATATTTCCTTGACATTACCTTAGAAAAAAATTAAATTTAAAAAGATTATGAAAATTGCATTAAAATTGATTTCATAGGGATTTGGAAAATAGCTCTTCAAGTCCTTTTTCTTACTGTAGTTACACACAAAAAAACAATACATTAATTAAATAACATGGATAAATAAAAGTATAGGACGATGGATGAGATTGACCTGCTTGGCAGATACGTATCTGTGCTTTTAGTGATTTCCCCAGTTGTTATTGCTCTTCCATTTAGAAGCCGGCATCAAAAAAACGTATTCCACCCACCCACCAATGAAAGGGAGGGTGGAACCTCATCAAAAGCATGCCAACCTGCACTCGAACGCCGCTGTCATTAAGGGCTTTCTGGAGAGCCTTGGAGAGTCCCTTCACCAGGTTCAGCTTCGTGGTACGCTCCAGACGGTTTTCATTCATCTGAATGGACAAAACTGAGGAGGAGGAGGAGGAGGAAGAGGAGGAGGAGAAGGAGAGGAAGAAGGCGAAAGCAGTCAATTAGATCAGAGTTGAGTCACTACGTGTAAATTAAGAGCCAACAACATTCAGCGCTCACGTAATGTGTGACATGGGCTCTTGATAACTCTCAGCGCTTGATACTGAATTATTAAATAGATCAGTACACAGAATTAAATTATTTAGTCAAGATGACAGATATTTGCATATCAGAGGAACGCATCACGTTGCTCCCACATGACAACAGGGACTTAGACTACATGCCACATAGTAATCAAAGATACCAGTGGAGACTTTACTCAAATAACAAGGTTGGAAAATAAAACTCATTTGCTTCACTTTGCGTCCGTCGAAACATGTCAGGTAAAACATAAAACTTTTACACGTCTGAAGTAAAAAAAATAAAAATCCCAAGTTTCACTATAACGGTTAGACATAATGAACGTCATACATACATCTAAGGTTGGAAAATGATACTGCTACTGACAACATGCCCTACATGGGTAAGATATGGTGAATTCAGGTAAATTGGGCCACTTTGGGCAATTCTCTTACCTGCAATGAAAAACAAATTATTTTACCTGTTTTAACCAACATCCTCTCAGTGATGTTGCAAGGTAGAGGTGCATTGGCAGAGGTGAAGATGGTTTCAGCTTCAGTGAAGGCATCACCAGAGGTAGGTCCTGAGGTGCTCCTAACAGTCGTACTCCTCGTTGTAGTTGGAGCACTGGTGGTGGTAGTAGTAGTAGTAGGAGGAGGAGTAGTGGTGGTGGTGGTGGTGGTGGACGTGGTTGTAAACACTGTGGTGGGAGGAGGCGTTGTAGTTGTAGTTGTAGTCGTAGTAGTAGTAGCAGTTGTTGTGGTAGTGGTTGGAGCTGGAGTAGTGGTGGTGGTGCTGGTGGTGGTGGTTGGCGGCTTGGTCGTGACCGGATCGGTTGTCGGAGCAGCGGTGGTGCTGATGGAGGTAGGCACCTGACCGAGGGTGGTGGTGGTGATGGCGGTGGCAGAGGAGGTGGCGGTGGTAGTCGGCAGGGCTGTTACCAAGACAACTACCTCCTTCTTCTCCTCCTCCTCCTCCTCCATCTTGGTCGTCTCTTTGCCCCCAACTCCTTCTTCTCTCGTGGGAGGTCCTTGAGTGCTACTCCTCGAGGGGGTGGTCACGGTTGTCACAGTAGTCTCAGTCAGAGGTGTGGAGGTCGGGGTGGTGGTGACGGTGGTGAGCTGGAGACCATCGGTGGCCATCGCAGTGTCCAGTGGCCCGCTTTGAGACATGGTGGACGTGGTGGAGGGGCTTCTCTTCTCCCCTGCTGTTCCTCTTCCTACAGTGTGATTAAGGGGTGTAAATCATAATCGTTATGTATCGATGCATCGATCATATGGCCGATGATCAAATCGAATCCTATTGCATTGTGGGGCGTTCTTAAGTGGAAAAGAGTAGAAGTCCGCACACTGTGGCTCCACTTTGAAAATTTATTCAGGTCATACAACGTTTCGACCCAACAGGGTCTTCATCAGGCATGTGATCATCACATGCCTGATGAAGACCCTGTTGGGTCAAAATGTTGTATGACCTGAATACATTTTCAAAGCGGAGCCACAGTGTGCCGACTTCTACTCTTTTCCACTATTAGACGCGCCTTTGTGCTGCACCTGGCCTCAGAGAGGTGGGATGTGCATACTCTTACTTTTATGAAGATCCTAGGGGCATTCTTAAGTATCAAAAATAATCGAATCGCTGGCCCCTGCCCAATGCCCTAGCATCGTTTCGTATCGTTCTTAAGCATCGAAAATAATCAAATCGCTGCCTTAAGACATCGATATCGAATTGTATCGTCATGGAGGCTCTGATTTACACCCCTAGATACGATATGATGATACTTATGATGATAATTCATTTTGTGTCCCTGAGCAAGACTCATTTAAGACAGGACATACACATAACATCACGAGACTATCATGGCACCTTGGACTAGTAGCCCAGAGGACACAGGCCTGACATACAGACAAACATCCTGCACATTACACACAACCCACATACCTCCTGCTCCTGCTCCTCCTGCTCCTTCTGGGGAGGTCCTGCTCCACAGGCTCGGGCTGAGGGAGCCCATGGGGGAGTCCACCAGCGGGGAGGTGTCCGTCTCCTCCAGGTCCAGAATGGAGGCCAGCGAGGAGGTAGGCAGGTCGCCGTTTTGTGGGTAGTCGGGCGCCTCCTCTGTGGGAAGAGACAACATGACAATGGAGTGACTCTGGGATCGGTGGTAACCAGAGCTGGACTGGCCATCTGGCATAGTGGCCATTTTCCGGTAGGCCACGCACCCTCATGGGCTCACGAGGGTGAGTGGCCCACCGGTCAGTCAGTTCTGCGCCACTAATTGTGAGGGGCCCCCGTTAAGCCAAAAGTGCCCGGGCCCTATTTCTCCCCCAGGCCAGGCCTGGTGGTAACCTCATAATGTACACTGTTCCACTACTGAACTCATTATTATTTATTGAAAGAAGACTTAAAACTACTACATTGAGCAAAGTTTATCAGTGCATTATGACTTGGTCGGTGGTGTGATTCTGGTAACATCAGCCTTACAACAGGGGTCTTGTCCTATCGTAATAAACTGCTGACGTCATCATATGCAATCAAATGAATGGTACTTTATTTGTTGTATGCTTTACATATGTAGTTGTACAAGGAAGAAGTGTGACAAATGAAGTAGACATGTGCAGGGCCAATGACAGCTTTGACTGGGCCTGGGACAATATAATTTGAAATGTGTCACCCCCTGACGCAATGACCTTACCTCCCTCTTCTATGACGATGGAGTGACTGGACAGATCAGTCGTAAACCGCTGACATCGTATGCAATCAAATGAATTGGGATTTTATTTGCAGTTTATTTTTAGCCACAGAAGGTCAAACGTGGCATGAGCAATTTGAGAACTGAGAGGATGGAGTGGAAAGTATGGCATACGTCCAAAAACGGCAAAAAAAGAGAGCGAGAAATCAAACCTCATTTTGAATCTATGAGGCGGCTTCTTTGATGTTTTCATATTTCACAAGATGTGAAAGACATTCTATATGTGGTAACTCTTTACTTGGATTGTCCGCCTACAGAGCCTTCCCGGCTGCTTTACATAATTCATCTTCAGTCTTGGCCAGGCCAACTATTCACAAAAATCTAGACACCAGAGTGAAGAACTCATTACAACCTTTAACTAATACTTTATTACACTGAAATGTTTATGTTTATTTATTTATTTATGAATAATTTATTTGCTTTTAAAAATTGGCAACTTGAAATCATATGATGGATCTTCAAATCATAAACATTCTGGTTCAAAAGTGGCCCTATGCATGGTCTCCCCTCATGTACAACATAATTGTATTATCCATATACTGTATGTTTAAGTAGCACTCTGGGTTATTAGATTTACAGGTTAACCCCTTTGCACTGTTGTAATTTTATAGTCACCAAAACTGTAATGACCAAGTCACTTAAGGTCCTCAGTAATGCCATATCCATGTTATCATGATGTAATTTAATCTTTCCAGCAAAGAAAATGGCAGGTCCATCTGCACAAAGAGGCTCCAAAGGCTATGTTGAAGAATGATTTGTACCTGAACTGGTGACTGCGATGTCATTGGCCTCAGGGGTCACGGATGGAGGGTCAGTGTTTCTGGCGGGCTCCTCTGGAGGTTTCCTATTGGTCGGCAGTTGACGGTTGTTGCCGTGCGAAGAGGGAAGGGAGTGCACTAGCCCCTCAGGCCCGGCTGCCAGAGTTAGCACTGATGACGAGTATATAGCCTCCTGCTTCACGCTCCCCACAGACTTAGCGATGTCATCATCGTCTTGGTCCTCGCGGGTCTCTGGCAGAGATGCCGCCTTCTCCTCCTCCTTCACCTCCACCGAAGAGGAGGCGGCCGAGATGTTGGAGGCCCCGGACGGCTCCTGCGATGGTAGCAACAACCTAGTCGGCAGTGCCAAGGACTCAGAGCGTCCTCCCTCATCTGAACAAAACGACAAAAAGAACAGCGAATTAGCATTTAGCATACAGTCATCAAGGAGGTCAAAGCACCTGGGACTTATTAAACATTCATTTCACTTTTAAATCTGTTTGTGTTTTTAAGCTCTCCCTGTCCTTCATGGAGCGGGTGCTAGCCTGAATTAATGTGCCGGCGTGTGTTCCGCTATCAAGGCTAGGCCTTTGCTTTGCCACTTTAAAATATGGTCATTAAAATCCGTCTGAGTAATCCTCCAAAGGGAAGAATGCATACACACACAGATAAGGGGTAAAAATTATTCATAAGTAGATCATTTCATATTTAACTCGAGCACACCAAATTATTTCTGCTATTAAGTGGAGCGCTAATGCTCTAGCTGAAGCTCTCCAAAGTTAAGAGTATGTTGAAAAAATATACACACTGCTGCTTCACAGAGATAACAATCATCGATGCAATCGCACCATACATCTCATCTCATCTCAAGTGTAATAGTGAGTCAGGCTTTGAGGGGGCAGATATGACTGATATCTCTGAAGAGGAGCATACGTTGGCAAAGCACCAAAGACAATGTGTACTGTCCTTCTAACACACATTTCAAATGCAGACAGTGTGGGTGGCATTTCCACCTTTCTCTCACTCGCTTTTCTTTTCTTCTCGCTCTCTCTCCCTCTCTCTCTCTCTTTCTTTCTCTCTCTCTGTCCTTCTTTCTCGGTCTCCATCAAACATATATCATCAGTGCAAGCATAATTTCAAATGGCTGCAAAGACAAATTCACTCCCTACGATTAATCATTGGGGATACTTTGACGATTAATCATTAGGTCTACTTTGTCATCGAAACTTGAGACTACCTGCACCCCCCCGTTCCCCAATTCTTTTGCTAACCCCATTCAAAAATAGAAATTAAGCAGATTAAATTATTCAAAGCCTTTCATCAGTGTGTGTGTGTGTGTGTGTGTGTGTGTGTGTGTGTGTGTGTGTGTGTGTGTGTGTGTGTGTGTGTGTGTGTGTGTGTGTGTGTGTGTGTGTGTTGCGTGTGTGTGAGAAAGAGAGAGAGAGAGAGAGAGAGAGAGAGAGAGAGAGAGAGAGAGAGAGAAAGAGAGAGAGAGAGAGAGAGAGAGAGAGAGAGAGAGAGAGAGAGAGACAGAGAGAGACAGAGAGACAGAGAGAGGTAATAAGCTTGAAGGGATCCAGGGTGTTTTTTTTTAATGCAACTCGAGTCAACGCTGTGCTTAGCAGGGAGAATCTTCTGTGGCATGTTGGCATGTGACAGCAGTGGCGAAAGCCAGCCAACACACAGGCCTGCGCTTGACAACAGGCCCTCCTGAAAGCCCTATGCTCCAGCAGATAGCCACCTGCTCTCAATGGCCACAGCATATGGGGCACACTTTGGAAGCTGACAGTGAAAACAGAGAGGGGGAGAGAGGAGAGGGCAGTGATGACGATGGAGTTGGGGATGGGGGGCAGTGATGACGACGATGGCGTTGGGGATGGGGGGCAGTAGGCAGGGGGGGAGGGAAGGGAGGGCTTTCATTCCATTTCAGAACAGAAGCCAGGTGGGGTGTCAGTGCTCCAAGCCTTAGTAGCTTGGAAGGAATGTGTTGGAGATCAAGCATACTCTGTTAATTACTACGGGGGAGTCAGAGGAAGCCGGCCGGCTGCACGCTACTTCTGCTGCGTAGGGTGGCAGTAAGGACAGCCATCCTCAATGCCAATGGCATGATCGCTATGTGAACCATACAAGATGGATCACACGAAAACATCCTGTGATGATGGGTGGGAGGACTAGATGCTCGTTCCTGATAAAAAAAATTGTTTGTGTGTGGACCAACACCACAAGGCAACAGCAAAAACATACATGGCTTAATGGTAGGGCACTCGTCTACTACGCGACCAACCCTGGTTCGATTCCTGCCTGGGTCCTTTGCCAATCCTTCCCTGACTCTAGATCTCTCTCCCAAACGTTTCCTGTCTCTCTCTCAAACTGCCCTGTCACTAATAAAGTCTAAAAAAAAAAGTAAAAAAAAAAAACCTTTAAAAAAAGCCTTTAAAAACATACATGGGGGAGCGCTTGATCCATTATTTGTGTGTCCGTGTTGCTGGCAATTCTGTTTGTTGGGAGGGAGGGATGGAAGGAGGGAGGGAGGCATGGCCATGATGCCCATATGAAGCCTCTCCATCTTGGGGACAGGTGGTGTGGGGGCAGAGCCGGATTGAGATGGCCTGGGGCCCCTAGGCTACAGGTTGCTGTGGGGTCCCCCCCACCCAGAAGGCAATTTTTTCAACAAAATGACATACACAGTGTCATCATCACAAGATAGGAATTAAGGATAATGTCTGGCAATTGTGGAGAGGAGTATTAACAAGATTTAGACATTAATTTTCAATATCACATCTTGCCATAATTCTGCATTGTTTGTCTTTTTTTGCCAATTAGAGGCCCCCTGGCAGGTGGGGGCCCCCTTGGCTTCAGCCATATCTAGCCTGTGCATCAATCCGGCCCTGTGTGGGGGACTGCCGGGGAACAGGCCAATTGAAATGCAATCCACAAGGGTGTATGGGGGGGCTTTGCAGGGCATTACACCCTCCCAACAGGATGGTGCCGTTTCCTGAGTCTATTTCTAGGTCCCATCTGCCTCCATTGCATGTCGCAGCGATTCACAATTACATCTGTTTTCCAAAACCAAAATCGCATAGACTAAGCACCGCCGAAGCATTCAGCCACAACATTTTCTTCCTTTCATGTCAGTGTGCGGGGACATTATTTCGACAGAGCTATTGCACTTGGACATTGCACAGCATTTTTTCAACCATTTGTCGTAGTTATTTCCGTTTTTTAGAAGAGCCTGGCCAGGTCCAGTGCTCGAAACACCAAAACCTACTGCAAAGCTGATTACATTTTGCTGTCCAATCAAGCAGCTTAAAAATTGTGTCCTAAGGTAGGGTTTGTGTGCAATAGCAATCGGTTTATCAGAACCATATTTTGTGGATGAAAGCTTCTCAACACGTAATTATTTCACTGAAACAACAAAAGATTCTGAGTATAATAATAATACTGTATGTCTGACTCACAACACCATGCCTTATGCATGTACCAAAATGGATGTGAAATTGAGCGGTGCTTTCCTCCGAATTGAAAATGCCATATCTTCAGGCCATTATGCACGCAAGACGAATGAGCCAAATCTATGTCGAACAATGTCTTGAGCACAGACATCTGGATAGGAAAAGCCCATCTACTGGATTAATTGCATGTTTGTCCTCCTCACACGCCCGAATTCCTCCGAGTCTGATAGTTCAACCATTAGCATCCAGATGGTCAAACGTCCACGTGGCCTAAGTGAAATGAGCCACAGCTCGCTCATGTCTCTATTTTGCCTGATAGCCAAGCTCTCCACCACTTAAAACCCTATTTAAACAGCAGTAAGAGGCACATTAACAACCTGCTTCGGCATCTAAAATGCAGAATTCTTAACAGTATGGTGTCAGAATGCATGAAATAATAATTAGGAGTTAGACCAATGGCTAATTTTATTCTTTACAAAAAAATCCCACACCGAGATTAACAGTTTAATAGCCAAGATGTTTACTAGGCTATGTATCCTAAGACCACAACAGCCAACATTTGGCAGGATATCAGAACAACTATGCCTTATACAGCGAACATAAAAAAGACTTTTGAGAGACTAACGACAGTCATCTTCTACTCATATGGTTAAAAATAATCTGTCCTGGTGGATGAACTATTGCTGATGGTGGGGGCGGATGATTATGGAGAATGGAAAGGTCATCCTTTGTCAGTCATCCATATGTCAGCCTTTGATTAATTAATTAATTCATTGATGCTTTGTTATTACTTTCTATACTATTCTTTCTCTGTTTTAATGTAAAGTGACTTTGGTTATCTTGAAAGGCGCTTAAAATAAAATGTACTATTATTATTATTATTATTATTATTATTTGAATAACAGAGTTTAGATTAGTGTTTCTCAACCGGGGGGTTCTACAGCCCCCCAGGGGGCATTGAGAAGGAGACAGCTGGGGGAGGGGTACTCAGTTGCAAATGGGGGGCAGTAGTCTATTTTATTTTTTAATACTGAGGGGGGCATTGGCAGGCTTAAGATGAGGTCAATCGGGCGTTGGAGGCTCATCCAGGGGGCAGTTGGAGGCTTAGGGGACGTTTGTTCAAAAGAGGATGAGAACCACTAGTTTAGATGATGCGATTTGCCCAATATTATGAGTCACTGATTCCGTAACTCAGCTACAAAGCTGCTGGCCTATCATGTACTGTATGTCCGCACAAATAGTCAGCAAATGGGCAGTAGTGAATGTGCAGTAGCCCTTCGATGACAAATGAACATACAATTAGCAAGAAGCTGCTGCTGTTGCTGCAGATTAGTCTAGCTGACCTAAAGCATTGTCGATAGGCTACGCTAGGCAGACTGAGAGAGGAAAAGGAAGGAGGAAGCAGAGATGTGTGTGCCGCCTGTGCGGGACCTCGGGCCTTCTTGGAGCGCTCCGCTCTTCCACAACGCAGCCCACCAGCCACAGCCGTTTCATGTTCATCTGCCTCAACTACAGAAATTGGCCCAGCTGTATAATGGGATTATGTAGCCAGGCAGCCCAGCATAGCAATAGCAGTAGCAATAGCATAGCCCACATTTCATCCAGTCTGCGCCCGAATTTTGAGAAGGATAAGCCGTAAGACAAGTTAAAAAAAAAACACACACACACACGCGCACACACACACACACACACACACACACACACACACACACACACACACACACACACACACACACACACACACACACACACACACAAATGATGTCACTGCAAATCACACCAGCATACTAATGCTAGCCAGACAACATATAACAAGTTTAAATAAATCCATACTCAAAACTTTTCTGCTCGGCAGTAATTCCAGCACTATGGCCAGCGACCTTGCCCAATACGCTATTTTGCTATTTTGCTATTTTGCTTTTAACTCCTGGGAGAAACACACAATCAGGAGAAGCCCGTTCTCCAGTGGGGACGAAGATGTATGAATACACAGGCTACTGAATTCTAATTTCAGATAGCGCACTACTGAAATCAGTCTGATTTTCATTGGTGGCCCTGCACAGGTTCCTTCTTAAGAAAAGGATACCGTACTTGCACTATAGGATTTTGATCCTCTGTCTGTGGCATTAAGTGTCACCAATGGTTGTCATAGTGATTCAGGTCCCAGCTACCTTGAGGTAATTGAATAGCTCCTCCAGTGCAGTTTCAAAGTGCTGTCTTACTGTTCTATTGAATCCCCACATGGTCAAATCTTGTGTGAACCCCAGACAGTCCGATTGATGGTCAATTTGTATTTCTTAAAATTTGGAAGAAATGCACCAATAGTCAGACACTGAACACAATTTTTTTGGCTGTTGTGTGTATCAGTCCTGCAATTTTCAATGTTTTGCAGTGCTTTAATTTAATTTAAAGTTCATTTGCTCCAGAAATGCCCACAGAAGTAATTGAAACTTGAAAAAATATGCCACATTGATTATGGCATTTGCCAAATCAATTATTGAATTGTCCTGCCCCTCATTGCGATGCATTGCCGAATCAATTATTGTTGACACCAATAATGCTAGTAGCCTGGTTATCACCACTTCTGGTCTGGCCTGGTCGATTACATTTCTCAGAGGGAGATGCAAGGGGCGTGCCTGGCTTGTGTTCATGAAATGCTTCCACACTTGAAGCTATAACCGATAAGACCACCCATTCCCTCTCTCACCTGCTAACTGAACTGGTAAGTCATTGCCTTAAACACGGCCCATCGAGACGTCAGAACAGCTCGAAATCGATTGGTTCCCTATGTCGAAAGAAGCTGAAATGTTCTTGGTGGTGTGCGTGACCAGATTAAATGGGTAGTGAAACTTGCATCCTCACTCTTAGAATGGGCAGGCCCCCATGATGGCTCCTTGCAAGGTACAGAATGGAAGTGGCATAACACGTGTGGTACCATGATATATGCATGGAAGGAGAATAGCCTACAAAATGCATCCACACCCTACAACTGGATACATTTTGAGGAGAAGAAACAGAAGTAAGAAAATATATATTTTTAAATGAATGTGAAGACATTGGTGTGTGAGGAAAGCAAGACTAAATACACCCATCATACTGTACCAGGATAGCAAGAGGTAGACAACATCTACATTAAATTATTGAATGAACTCCACATCCAGACACTAACTATCATGATTTTTAGGAGAGGGACGCATAGCAAAGATTCAACAGAGCCACTGTGAGGAAAGCAAGCCTATAAGCCTAAAAATCATAGCCTATAAGCTGTGTAGCCATGGTAGAATGGTTAAGTAGACAGTGCATTTTAAAGTCTGAATTAAAATCAACACCCACATCTAATTAGTGTAAAAATGTCTTCGAGAAAAAGCAATAATTTTAAAAACTTCATCATCTCTGATCTTTGTCACCCGTTGCCAAGGAGAGAGGATTGCAGGGCGCCTCGCCAGCTGGTGCAGAGAACTGGATACCGCTCCACTATTCCAATAAACACGCAATTTGGACTCAAAAACAAACTCACTTTGCCAATTTTTAAATGGCTAAATCATCGTGTACAGTTATTTGGGTTTAAATAGCAGCAGATGTCACGCAGTTATTCCTTGACCTAAACATCCTCACTTAGGCCTACACCCCGTGACAAAACTAGACATAAAAAAAAAACATGCGTACACAACGCACACAGCACCCAATGCCACACATGCAGAGAGAGAGAGAGGGAGAGAGAGAGAGAGAGAGAGAGAGAGAGAGAGAGAGAGAGAGAGAGAGAGAGAGAGAGAGAGAGAGAGAGAGAGAGAGAGAGAGAGAGGAGAGAGAGAGAGATCTACATATATATAGAGCACATATCAAACATGACCATATATCTGCATACTACATTGTGACAGAGAGAAAGGGGAGAGTGAGACAAGCACATATAGTAAGTACACAGAGCACACAATGTCAAGTATTCATGAAATAAAAAAAATACAGACAGAAACACAAAACGAGGGATGGAGTGAGTGAAAACGCGAGAGACAGACCTATCAGTATCAACCAGAGAGTGAGAGGAAGAGTAGAGACAGGCAAAAAAGGATAGCTGCGTAGCGGCCGCTAGAAAGATGGCAGTGCTGGCAGATTGGCGCTG
The DNA here is from genome assembly GCF_034702125.1 of Engraulis encrasicolus. Lineage (NCBI taxonomy): Eukaryota > Metazoa > Chordata > Actinopteri > Clupeiformes > Engraulidae > Engraulis > Engraulis encrasicolus. Next base: position 17,519,227 of record NC_085860.1, read on the forward strand.
GGAGCTGTAGCATTCATTAGACTCTCTCCAGCCTGTTGCCGTCTATCTGTCGCCTCCCATCCTCCTGTTCTCAGTCTCATCCTCCCATCCCTCTCTCCACCACCCCATCCTCCCATCCTGCCGTTCTCAGTCTCACCTCACTCCCCTTCTCCTTCACCCCACCCTCCCATCCATCTCTCTCTCTTCTCGACCCCCACCCTACCATAGGGCTGGGCAATATGACGATATATATCGCTATCGTGATATAAAAGTGTATATCGTGACCTTTGTCCTATATCGTCTATATCGTGATAGTAATTTTATCAATTTTATAC
>NC_085860.1:17527040-17552040 GCF_034702125.1 Engraulis encrasicolus
TTTCCCAATTTACATAAATAATGCAGAGAAACAAGCGAATCACGAAAGCCTTTCTGTGTTTCGTCACGTCGAAAGAAGGCGTTGCCCACAAAGGTTTATGTTGACCCATTTTTCTAAAAACATGTAGAGTAATTTTGTTCTGCTTGTTTTCAATACAAGCAACGTCTGGTGGCCCGAAATCTAGCTTAGTTTAGCTATCAGCTGGTTGCTACTCTCAGGTACACACACAGCACAAAGCCTCATTCATAGAGCAAGCCCACTCTGGTTGCTCCGTACCTGCAGCTCGCCTAGGGGTCGCTGTCGAAAGAGCACAGCCCTGAATGGAGCATGCACGCCTCTGTTGGCGCCCCTATAGTGCAGTACCACCCGGGGAAGTGGCGACTCTGTTTCCCATTACATTCTCTCCAAGAACAGGAGGACTGAGCCAATCAGAGACGCATTTCCACGAGAGCAGGAAGAGTGAGCCAATCAGAGGCGCGTTTCCACGAGAAACACGGAACACCCTCTCGTTTCTCCACAAGCCACCTTGCTGGCTTGCAAAAACGGCTTGAAACAAAGCAACCAGAACGTTTTTTAAAACAGGACCAACGCGTAACACATTCAATAACAATGGGGAACACAGCAATATTAATCAAATGACGCTGAGAGGCCATCTTTAACACCGGAAAGTGTGCCACACGCTTCCTACTGGAGACATTGATAATGGACTAGGTCCGAAACGTCTGTAGCTCCAGTTATTTTCCGATGACTTCTTTTGTAATTTGTCGGCCACAATACACATTTTGAACTTGCAAGCCTTGTGTGCGCCTCATCTTTTTTGACTGTCTTAGTATCGCTATTTTTGGTGAGCAGTCGCACCAAGCAACACACGATTATAAGTTAAGGCGCAGACGCCAACCTTTTTCGGACTCTCTTGCAAAACAATACAGCTACTGACAGGGTATGATTTCTCAGGGTTTTTTCATTTCTTTTATTTTAAATTAACATTAATATATTAATTTATTTTAAAGGGGTCAGTTGTTCTGGGCCCAGGGAGAGAGGGGGCCCAAAATGGGTTTTCATTACATTGTATGTATTCGATGAGGGGCCCTTTCAGATGGTTTTGTCCTAGGCCCAGCAAAAGCTGTCAGAGGCCCTGACTGGAGGTTACAATTATTTGGCAGAGGCAGGGATATCAAAACCAGAATGGCAAAATTCCACCCACCCCACCTACAAATTGTACTCCTGGTTATTGATTGTCTTTGTAAAGTTTGCCTGTGTCAGGGTAAGGTTTCAACGCCCAGCCCGACAGTGGGTAAGCTGACTCCAAGGGCAAAATAACCGACATCAGTAAAACAACTATGTCAAATTCTGACCTGTGTGAAGGTGGCCCCCCCTCCGACCCAAAACACTGAAATAACACTGCAGATTGTTTGTGCTACGTTTGTGCCGGATTGTGCTGTAAAATATTTTGTTTGTGCTATTAAGGATTTTGAGTATTTAAATACTCAAATACTGATAATACTAATACATTTTCAATGGGCAGCCCCCCCTCCATGTCCAAATTTCTCCAAAGTAGTCTCAATCGAATGGAATTTGTTTGTGCTCATTTGTGCTGTGAAAATTAACGCTTCAATCACTTGTTTTGTAAAGTTACAGCCGTTTTAATAATAGCGATAAAACGGCTGTAACTTTACAAAACAAGTGATTGAAGGGTTAATTTTCACAGCACAAATGAGAAAACAAATTCCCTTCCATTGAGACTACTTTGGAGAAATTTGGACGAGGAGGGGGGGCTGCCCATTGAAAATGTATTAGTATTATCAGTATTTGAGTATTTAAATTACTCAAAATCCTTAACGGCACAAACATTTTTTTTTACAGCACAATCCGGCACAAACGTAGCACAAACAATCTGCAGTGTTATTTCAGCATTTTGGGTCGGAGGGGGGGGGCAGCTTCACGCAGGTCAAATTCTGCCAGGAAAATGTTATTAAACGGTGTTGGTACAAATCCACAGGCTAGACTTTCAGAGCTCAAGTCCTGTAGCTGCTCTCCTCTACTTTAATTCAGGGGAGAGGGTGTTTTTAGAGGTGAAATAAAACACAATTCTGGGGGGTTGGTCTAGGGTTGCACCATGGGGGATAATGATGTCTGAACCAGTTCTGTGCCTGAACTCTCCTCAGATCACACACACTCTATCTAGCCTTTTCCCCCCTTTTTTGAATGTATGCGGTGAGTTATTGGGGCTGATATAACACGGTGTAGACAAGGCTGCACAGACCTATTAAATGCACTTATCCAGTCTGAGCACCAACTGTTTGTTCCATAGACTTGCCTACGGTGCAACCTCAGACTATACATTTCATGTTACAGTCTGTGTTATGACGTTATCACACTATTTCTCCTCTGTTGTGAAGGTTGGTTTTTGTTCCCAATCGTCATCTATTTTTTAGTCCCTCTTGCCATCACACTCCTTGTGGTAGTTTGAATAACGTCCAAGAAAAAAGGAGGAAATGTCCACATACCACAAAAGTTCCATTGTCGTGAATTAAGTGAAATACTGGCACGTTTCGACCAGTAAGGATATTCCTTTTTTCTTATGCACTCTTTTATATCATGCACCCACAACAATTGCTTTTTTGGTTTTTCTCTTTACTTTTCACTTTTTTACTTCTTTTAGCTGGAATAATGTCCCCGTCAGGAGCATCTGGCGTGGCACTGCAGTTGTTTTCTAGGAATGGTTTTAGCTAGAAATGTTGTAGTACTGAAAAAAGAATGGGGGATGGGGGTGGGTGGGGGGAGGAGGGAAACAGAAGTGACAATCCTATTTGTTTCCCCGCTGCGTCACCGGCTTCTTCTTTAGGGATAAATCTGGTCGCCGTTGGCAACAATCAAAGGTCTGATGGGGCCAATGTTCTTTGACCAACTGTCAGGGAACAACAACAAGGTGCTCTGCTCGTCTCCCGGGGAAATTGAATTTGATTTCCCCGCTTGTCAGTGGCACAACTCGGTTTGCTTTCGAGACAAACATACTAAAAGACGCCACAAGTCGATATGAAGACGCCACAAGTCGATATGAAAGAACAGGGTAGGACAGAACAGAATAGAATAGAACAGAATAGAAAAGAGTTGAAGAATAGAACAGAATCAAAGACACGTATGAAAAAGCAATATCAGTGAAATTAACGATGAATTAGCAATCAAATCTAATTACCCGCTCAATCAACACATTATTTGTAGAATAGCCATGTACTGTATACAAATGCTCTCGGGGTGTTTCCACTACAGAGGCATTTTGATCATTTATTTTTCCTGCTAAATCCTAAGGAGGGGGGCAATTATTTAGAGGGCCATTTGGATGGAGCATCTTTCAAGTCCACAATGGGGACAACAGGGGAATGGCAATATACAATGGAGACAATAGGGGACAATGGGGAGAATAAGGACACTGTCACAGAATCCTTTCTCATTCCCTCTTAATCACACAAACAGACAGACAGATGCACACAGATGCACACATGCACACAGACATGAATGCATGTGCATACACGTGCACACAGACACAGACAGAGACAGAGACAGAGACAGAGACAGAGACAGAGACACAGACACACACACACAAAATTCTTGTCTAACTGTGCTTGTGGCGCCCTCCCATTGACTCCTATTCAAACTGCTATTAAATTTACCCATAATTCTGAATAGTTCAACTGCACTACTTTTACCAGCAACAACAAAAATTACCAAGAAAAATTGGCCCAACATTGAACCTCTTTTCTGGTCTTTCTTTTATTGTTCTATCACACACACACACAGACACAAAGACACACACACACGCACGCACACACACACAAACACACACACACACGCACGCACCCACGCACGCACGCACGCACGCACGCATTCACGCTCGCACGCACGCACACACACACACACACACACACACACACACACACACACACACACAGTGTGAAGCCTTTCCTAAGCCTCTGTGACGACGTCACCGATCATCATGGACTCAGATCCACCAGTGTTGGCAAACTCGTCCGGCGAGCGGAGCGAAGCGATGATGAATACCTGAGGTAAATGACTTCGCCAGCCGAGCACAAGCACTTGTAATGATGAACATCCATTTCCAGCTTTAATATTCTAAGCGACACGTTGAAGAATAACCCCTTTGTGACATCACGCCACGCTGAGAGATGGATGGAGATGGCTGACCCCCACCTGCCCTCTAATCTCTCTCTCTCTCTCCCTCTCTTTCTCTCTCTCTCTCTCTCTCTCTCTCTCTCTCTCTCTCTCTCTCTCTCTCTCTCTCTCTCTCTCTCTCTCCCAACACCATGTCAGTGATGTGAGGAGCATCTCTCTATCTTTCTCTCTACATATATCTTTCTATCCTCTCTCTCTCTCTCCCTCTCTCTCTTTCTCTCTCTTTCTGTCCCCTCTCTCTATTTCTGTTATCTCTCTCTCTCTCTCTCTCTCTCTCTCTCTCTCTCTCTCTCTCTCTCTCTCTCTCTCTCTCTCTCTCTCTCTCTGTCTCTCTCCCAACAGCATGTCACTGATGTTAGGAGCATCTCTCTCTCTTTCTGTTCTCTCTCTCTCTCTCTCTCTCTCTCTCTCTGTCTCTCTCCCTCTCCTGATGTGTTACCTAAGCGGCACCATAGGGAGCGTTTCAGGTGCGAGGCCCGGGGGGGCCGGGGGGCTTCAGGGGCCATTTCATTATTGTCTCTCTCCATCGGGCCGCATTTAATCGCAGCAGAGGTCAGCCCTAATCCCCCCCGACGCGGACGTGGACGCGGCTCACCTTCTGGGGTTAAGAAATCACCACGCGCGGAAAAACACATTTGTTAAATGTGTTCGATTTAGTCTGTTACGGACTCCGCTGGGTGTTGTGTGTTGTGTTGTATTGAGTTGTGCAGTGCTGCCTGTTGTGTGTGTTTGTGTGTGTGTGTGTGTAAGTGGTGTGTGTGTATTGTGTTGAGTTGTGCAGTGCAGCGTGGTGTGTGTGTGTGTGTGTGTGTGTGTGTGTGTGTGTGTGTGTGTGTGTGTGTGTGTGTGTGTGTGTGTGTGTGTAAGTGGTGTGTGTGTATTGTGTTGAGTTGTGCAGTGCAGCGTGGTGTGTGTGTGTGTGTGCGTGTGTGTGTGTGTAAGTGGTGTGTGTGTATTGTGTTGAGTTGTGCAGTGCAGCGTGGTGTGTGTGTGTGTGTGTAAGTGGTGTGTGTGTGTATGGTGTTGAGTTGTGCAGTGCAGCGTGGTGTGTGTGTGTGTGTGTGTGTGTGTGTGTGTGTGTGTGTGTGTGTGTGTGTGTGTGTGTGTGTGTGTGTGTGTAAGTGGTGTGTGTGTGTGTGTATTGTGTTGAGTTGTGCAGTGCAGCGTGGTGTGTGTGTGTGTGTGTGTGTGTGTGTGTGTGTGTGTGTGTGTGTGTGTGTGTGTGTGTGTGTGTGTGTGTGTGTGTGTGTGTGTTGTGTTGAGTTGTGCAGTGCAGCCTGGTGTGCGTGCAGGAGGCGGATGAGGATGATGATCTAACCGTAGCTCTCAGGGGTCCCTCAATGCATTTCCAAACCAGCTTAACTTAAATGGCTATACTACGGAGTGCAATGTGTCAGTGGGTTTCTGCTGTTATTAGTTTTATATGGACAATATGCGCCATAAGTAGACGTACATACAGTAAATACATTTGCAGGTCCAGAAATAGGATTTTTTTCTGTTCTCTGTGAGCTGCTTAGGAATTATCATAAGCGGAGAAGAGAAAGCGATGGTATTTGTGTGATTGAATCTACAAAATGCAGCCGTCGTCTGAAACAAATTAAGATACATGAAGACAAAAGCATTTCCAAGCCGCCCGCTGTGTTCTCACACAGCATGAAATATACAATAGTTTTCAATTTATTTATTTTTTGCTTTTCACAGCCCGCATTTGAAACTAAACAATCTGAAGCGCTCTCCAGTGAAGAATAATCCGCACTGCTTTAAAAAACACAGAATGAATTGGTATTCATAGACAGTATCCATGGGGTTACACCTTGCTTCAGACACTGGATAAACACTCACACAGCTGTGTCTCAGTACCCACTCAGTAACACAGGCTTACCTCTGCATAATGTATATTTCTTAAAGGAGTAGGCATTGCAACTATGCTGCTCATTGAAACTGTGCTGCCTATTGCCAAATTTCATCTTTTCATTAATATTCACTAAATAATAAACTATAAAAAATAAATGTATAAAAAAATAAAAAAGATTTACTAGTATGACCAAAGTACAGTACAGTGCAGATTTGCAGCTAAAAAATGTCAATGTCAATGTCAAATGTCAAAATGACGGACCTGGAGAAGATCCACCTTTTCATGTATAAAGTCATAATGATGAATACTTAAAATCTGATGGTGTTCAGGTTCATGAAAAAAGTAACATTTGTAAATGGGCAGCATGAATTTTGGAAAGAAACAGCTAAAAATATCACTCAGTGCACATGTAATATATGCATTTTATATAGCTGGCACAGGTCTCCTGATAAACTGTAGGAAGTGAGGTGATGTACTGTATATGTCATCTTGGTAGTCAGGTGTCGGGTGTGACCCAGTTTTGTCTTGGTGTCTGAACGCAGCTTTGGCCCGACCCAGACCTAAGGCTACATCTACACAGAATTGAAACAAGGTCTTTTTAAAAACTGGGTACGAAAAATATTGCGTTCACAAAGGAATGGATCAGTTAAAGATAACATAATCATGACAGCGAAACGCTTGCTATCCCAGAACCCACCCACCACACTCAATATATAATGGGGACCCGATTCTAGGGCCCCCTTTCTCCCCGGGCCCAGGACAACGCCCCCCTTTGCCTCCCCATTCGGCTTCCCTGTCTGACCATACAGTGCATGTATTTTTTTTCTGTGCTGCCTGTGCTCTGCTCTGGGCTGTCCTCTGATTTACTGCACTGTTGCAGTGCTGCTGCTGCTGCTGCTGCTGCCGCTGGTGAAGCTCAACCCCTGACTTTAAATAACCTCCATCATTAAATCAGGCAGAGCAGAGCAGAGCAGAGCAGAGCAGGCACACATTGCTAACTCACACATGCATTGCGCGCACACACACACACACACACACACACACACACACACACACACACACACACACACACACACACACACACACACACACAGACACAGACACACTCTCTCTCTCTCTCTCTCTCTCTCTCTCTCTCTCTCTCTCTCTCTCTCTCTCTCTCTCTCTCTCTCTCTCTCTCTCTCTCTCTCTCTCTCTGTCACTCTCAAGGACCCCCTCTACCTCTGCCTTCCTTACATTTATCAGGCAAGAACACTGACTCACACACAAACACAGACACAAACACAGACACAGACACACACACAAACACACACACAAACACGCACACACACACACACACACGAACGCAGGCATGCATGCACAAGTGCACGACAACACATGCAGACACACACACACACACAACACTCTTTCTCTTTCTCTCTCTCACACACACACACGTTCACGCACACACAGGTTCACACACACACAAGCACACTCACACACACACACACACACACACACACACACACACAAACTCTCTCTCTCTCTCTCTCTCTCTCTCTCTCTCTCTCTCTCTCTCTCTCTCTCTCTCTCTCTCTCTTTCTCTCTGTCTCTCAAACACACACATACTTGCACAAACCCGTCCAAAGAGAATACAGAAATAGTTACAAAGAGAGAGAGAGAATGTACAAAGCGAGCGCCCCGTAATTGCCATGTAATTACCTCAAGAGTTCTAGAATCAAGATGCGAAGCTGTACATAACGGCAACAAATCGAGATCACAAATTGAACATCTAAACAGGCTCATCCCCAGCAACCATGCCAAACACACACACACACACACACACATACACACACGCACGCGCGCACACGCACACGCACACGCACACGCACACGCACGCACACACACACACACAGACACAGATGCACGCACGCATGTACGCGCACACACACACACACACACACACACACACACACACACACACACACACACACACACACACACACACACACACACACACACCACGCACACACCACACACACACACCACACACACACACACACACCCGTGTTCCGATTCGTCATGCATAACATATTAAGCAGGAAACAGAAATATCTAGCATCTCCATGCAGGCCAGCGTTGGCACTGCATAATCAACTTTCACACTTGCCATCTCCCTAACGAGGCGCAGCACAGCACAGCCGAGAGGGATGAGGAGTGTGTCATGCTCTGCACTCGCTGGGGAAAGTGTGTCTCTGGCGTCCTGGCCGCCTTCACGCCAAGCTCCAGCTCCAGTTCCAGTGCACCGTCACACAACACACAAGAGACACAGCAAGGAGGATGCACAAGAACCAGAACCAGAACGGCTCGTGGGACCACCCAGAGGCGGACAGAGTAAAACAAAGAAGCAGTGTTAATTCAACCCTTAGCGAGTCAATTTAACATCTTCTAGAGTGGATTTTGTTCCCAGAGTACTCAAGTGTTGAATTGACTAGGGATGCATTGATACCGATATTGGTATCTGTATCGGCTGTTTATTATACTATTCGCACTCATACTCCTCAAACACTTGCTGATAGGCTACCTGGCACCAATACTGCTATTACACAAAACAACGCAACATCTTGCCCCATTCTGTTGACTTGAAAGCAGCATGAGAAAAAAATCACCGTCTCAAACATTTACGAACATTTAAATCTACATGGAAATGCAGTAAAACAAATATCACAGATGAAAAAAACAAGGCTGTGCATGTATTTTCATTGTATGTTGGGGGTAAAAATATTGTATTGGTACTTGGTATCGGAAAGTACAGAAATGTACACACTTTTTACCTTGCGCACACACGTGCACCCACACACACATACACACACACACACACACACACACACAACCGCCATCATATAACCACTTTCAAATGGACCCCCGTCTTTTAAAAATGATTTGACTGCTACAGCTTCAGCTCCGCCACCAGAGCCACACAAGAGACACAGCAAGGCACACACAGGGAGGATGCACCAGAATAAGACCGGCTAGTGGGATGACCCAGGCTAAGGGGCATAGCACCAAAACTCCCTCTGTACAACCAGTTCCAATGGATTCCCTCTTTATGATACGTGTAAAAAAGAATAATTCTATTTGCTATACATGGGTTTCTGTGTTTATAAACACAATGTTGTGGCAGCCAACCACGTGAGCTAATTTGTTGACCGAAAGCGGTTTCCAACAATCAGAGATTGAGTTGTGTACCGCTAGTGTCGCGCAACCAAGAGAAAACAAAAACTTAGAACCCGTGTATAGCTCCAGCTCCATTTCCATATCTGCACAGCAAGGACCAGGGAGGACGCGCCGGAGGAGGGCTGGCTATAGTCGAGCGAGTGGCCCTCACACACACCCCACCAAGAGACGCTGCAAGCCACAGGGATACTACACCAGAGGACGGAGAACTAAGGCCAGCTGTAGTAGACAGACCACCATTGCATTTCCATAACATGACAATGCAGGAAAATGAGGATGAGAGTACCATTTCCATTGCTCAGCCCCAACGCAGAAAAAGTGGAGGAGACACGCTCACACTGTCGCCTAAATGATTCTCACAGTTCGGGTGCTGAATCCCACACAAAACATAAATGAATGAAGGAAGCAAAAGACGACTCTTCAGCTGAAGGAGGGCTCTGCTCGAAACGTCCGTGGGCGACTAAACAAAGAAAAAAATCTGAAGAGTGCTGTCCTTCGCTTCCTTCATTCAACCCAACACAGCACAGCCATACCAGAGACCCAACAAGGCTCAGGGAGGTTTCACCAGAACAGGGACCAGTACCAGCACCATGGCTCAGGAGGATATGCACCAGCACAGGGACCAGTACCAGCACCATGGCTCAAGAGGATATGCACCAGCACAGGGACCAGTACCAGCACCATGGCTCAAGAGGATATGCACCAGCACAGGGACCAGTACCAGCACCATGGCCCAGGAGGATATGCACCCAGGAGGTATGCACCAGAACAGGGCCAGCTAGCAGCTTGGAGCCACCCCAATGACACTACAGAGCCATGAGGTTTGACCAGTGGCTTGCACAGACATTTTGGGGGGGAAGGTGCTCGAGGAGGGAAAGAACTTATGGCTGCCTTACTAGGCTATAGAGACATTATTGCCAGATGGTTTTCATTGTCAAGCATTTGAAGACGATAATGTCAACATGGACCACAGTACATTGTGACAAATAACTTCCAAAAAGGGCATTTTTTTTCTGCAGTGGGACAAAGGGGTAGGTGCTTTAGCATCACCTTGTCCTTATCTATGCACGCCTATGGGTTTGACTGCTAAAGCTCCACCACAGACAGTCAAATTCAGGTCACTGTATGTTGAATTAACACTGCAAAATGAGTTGCTTTGGATTCATGCTTTGGTGCTGGACCACTCACAGAGCATGCATATCCAACACTCACTCACCCCTGCAATAGCACTAACAGTATAGGCGGATGAGAATCAGGAGGAGAGAGAACTGTACTTGCTCCCATTTCATACGGTTATTTACAGGCTAAGGGGGACTGTGTCACTGAAGGACAAAACAACTGGAATATCACCGAGCCTTTTTTTTTTCTTCTTCACCCTGGGAGCGTGCCAGTTGGCATAATGTAGGCCTACAGTAGGAACATTGGAAAGCAAGTGCACCTGGAGACAATACAAATCTCTGAAAGGATCCGAAAGTACAGGAATATGTTTTTCTGTTATGAACAGAAAAAGGAGAACCTTAGAGGATTTATACTTGGACACAGGAACAGGAAAAAAAACAGAAACACAGATCTAGTGTTGAAAGGCCTCAGTGGGTAGACTACATTTTCCTGCCCAGCTCAGGCCGTGAGTCATGGCCTAGGTGAAAACATCCATCGACCGGGATCAGTTTTTCTTTTAGGCGTTACCAAAGCACCGTGACCTACATCATACTCCAGAGTGTCGGCATCGGCACGGCAGTGGACCTGTCCGCTTCATAACATCCCTGATGACTTGGCACACCTCGCACCTGTTCCAAACGATCCCTAACGAGGACCTTCTGTGCCAATTCTAGAGCGCTAATGAGAATCATCAACTCGATCTGTTCCTCATCCGAGTCTGCTCTTGCTAAGTGGACCGAATCGGCAAATCCAACCCGTTGCCGTCTGCCACTAAAAAACGAAATAAGCTTTTGTGGGGGGTGCAGTCACACAGTGTGTTAAGACGCCGTACCATAAACGGGCAGCATTGTCCATAAGGACCTGGGTTCGAATCCAGCCTGGGTCATTTCCCAACCCATCCCCATTTCTCTCCCATTAATTTCCTAGGCCTATATCAGTCTTCACTGACATATCTGAATAAAGGCCACCAATCTCCAAAACAAAAATTTATATTTCTAAAAAAAAATCACATGTCATAAACCCTAAGTGTAGACAGTTGGTGCACTTCATCATTGTCATTCAGATAATACACTCAGTCTTTTGGCTTCAAAAGAAATGAAAAAAGAAAAAAAATGAGGGGCTGATCTGTTCCCATGGCAACACAGCACAGTGCGTTCCTGTTGACTCGTAAAGCATCATTGTGAGGGTATTCAAGTTATAACTAGAGCCACAGGCAGATGCCAACCGCCACAAGTGCTTTTGGACTCAAGGTTGGGCCGATGCTATAAAAAAAACCCTGAATAACACGTCCAGGGAATCATAATGACCAATCTATAGGTCTAACCACGCTTTCACAGGCTTTAACAGGCTATCACGAGACAAGGGTGAGGTCATCCCTGCTTAATAACAAAGCATCATTGTGGGGGTATTCATGTACGAAGTACAGCAGTCAGATTGCTGCCACAAGACTTTTTGGACTCAAGGTTGGACAGATGCTAAAAAGCAACTAAATAAAATATCTAAGGAGTATACCAAAGGACTGATCCATAGGTCTACATAGGATTTGGCCAGTTTTAACAAGCTGCTATAGACATGAGGGATCACAGCTTTTTCGCTGTGTGTCATTGTGAGGGGCATTCATCCATTGACCTGAATAACACTCAAGGGCGGGCGATATGACAAAAATGTCATATCACGATTTTTTAATATAAAATCTCAATTCTGATTGTTTATCACAATCTTCCATTGAAAAATTAAAAAAAAAAAAAAACTGGCATTTTATATAGGCCTACTTGGAATTTGTAATTATTAATTAATTAAATGTTAACACAGTTGGCACTCCCATGAAGTGCACAATTGGAATACAATAATGTAAAGGATAAAAGTGAAGACAACAACACTAAGTAGACATCACTCTGATACTGATAGTAAACATCCTCACTGCAAGACAATCTATACGATTTCTCCACTTTGGCAGATTCGAGACGATCTCGTACTCGATTTTACGATTCACAATTTAATGTCGTCATATTGCCCACCACTAATAACACTATTATTATGCATTCATCTAACGACAGCAGTCTGCTGCCACAAGTGATTTCGGACTCAAAGGTGGACAGATACTAATAAGAACCAAATAACATTTCCTTCACAGTAATACTGTATTTAGAATGGATTTATTACTTGGAATTTGGAGAGCATGCAGAGCATCTGTAGTAACCTATTTGCCACCCAAATAAACCAGTGCTCTCCCCCATCCTCCTCCATGACTGAGGTACCCTGAGCATGGTGCCGTCCCGCCGCACTGCTCCCTTTGGGTCGCCACTGGGGGCTGCCCCCTTGCATGGGTGAGGCATGAATGCAATTTCGATGTGTGCAGTGTGCAGTGAACACTTGTGTGCTGTGGAGTGCTGTGTCATACAATGGGAGTTGGAGTTTTGCAGTTAGGCTTTGTTATGATGTAGTTGAGTGAATAGGCCCGTCGACTGGCCCATCTGCAGCAAGAGGCAACCAGGCTGTTATGAGGTATCACTGCTTTTGCAGGACTGTATTTTTTTCCCCTCAACAATTAACAGATTCTCAGAATGATGGGAAAATACCATTCATGACCACATAATCCATACAAAAACATGTCACACAGCAGATGTCATATGGCAAATAATTCTCATAAGCCTACAGTACAAGTCGGAGGCTTATGTTGCCTGGTGAAATAATGTATTTAATTGCTATGAAATGTTCTCAGCTAAAGATTATACGAGATCACTGGTCGTCAATGTTGTGTTATGTGAAATTCAGGCACAGAGGCACAGCCATAACAAACCTGTCCATTTTCACAATGTAAAGCAAAATGTTTGTGCCTATGTCCTGGAATAGGGCAATCATCTAACAAGCAAATGTTTACATTTGGCAACAAGGATTGTGATGAAAGAGTAGCCTAGGTCATCAGTTTACCCACGATTCAGTTGAATTCATTTGGAAGTTAATATTTTGTAGATTGGCACAGAATGAAATAATAAAGATAACATGAACAAATATCTCCTCAACAAAGCTGGCTAAGGTCAGTCAGTTGTGTGTTATTGACCCAACCTGTGCTTTTGTTGTTCGCTGAGGCTGAGCACAATGTGGTGTGTTGTGATTTCCAGTCATTCGCGTCAGTTGATTCGTTTGTCTATTATGACTAAGCCCTTCTGTCCCCAGTTACAAGATCATATTTGTGACTGCGCAAAGTGCCAGCTGCTAGGGGCCACATGCTCCAAGCGAAAGAATAAATTACTCATCTTACATCACTGCTTTTTTACAGCGAGGGCTAATAAGATGACATGGCAACATGTCCAAAATCTATGGTTACCCTTATGATAACCCAAGGGGTAGAGAGAGGGTGCTCTTCACAGGAACAAAAATGCTATTGTTATTATTAAATGTAACTGTCACCGTTACGCAAACGTGCTGAATTCTGGGATGGGAACGGTATTTGTTGACATAGACTATAAAGACAGTTATGACTGTTGTTCGCCTAAATATTGCCTCCAACACATTTAACAATGTTGCCATTTTGTCCTGTTTCTCACAACAAATAGGCGAGTGAACTAATGGGTCAGCCAGCCTGCTTACCGTACCCTGCCCTACAGGGAAAGAGGAAAACACTATGGATTTTCTATACACTGAACAAAGCAAAGTCACACAGATATTGCTTTGGCAGATTACCCTCCGTAGGCCTAATACCGACTCAAATTAGCAAATTAATCGTTCTGCGGCAATAACTCAAACAGGTTGTCAACACAGACATGACATGAAACGATTCATCTTACCATCAATGGCAACAGCCGACTGCACCACCAGCAGCATCATTCCAAACGAAATTAAACTCTTGGTCATCACTCCGTCCGAGCCAAAGATCTTTCCGTTCATCCGTACAGACAAGGTGAATCCAATTCCAACACCTATCCATTCCGACCATTCTAGCGCTCGAGGCTCGCCATCATCACCACCGGTACCCAAGATGTAGGAATGGTTACTCCTGCTTCTCGAGGCCATGTGTCTATCCTATATGTGATCAACAATGCGGGAGCCTCAAAAGACATTTGATCATCACTCCTTCGCCGTTCCCAAAGTACGATCGTATCCCGTGTGTCGCTTTGACAACCCCAACGGTAGCATTGAAACTTTAAAGGCGATGCGTCCACAGAGAAGATGCCCGTCAAAAACGAGCACGCTGCTAAATGAATGCGCCGCTCGCGCAGCGGATGCGCTCTTGTTTACAGGCTGTCCATTTAGAAATCAAAAGCGCGGGGTTAAAACCGCAGTGGTAGGCTAGTCATTCCGTGCGCGAAATATTTACGCATGCCGGACAGAGATGTTTCTGATAGAGAGCGCAGGGCAGTGACTGAACGTAGTGACTGAAGGCGCTAAAGTGATGAGGCACGTTGACGAGCAGCTAGAGATTCTGACGACCTCTGCTGGGTCGAGCAGTGCTTAGGATGCGCGCGCCAGTGACATTTCAGTGATGTGCTGCCAGTTTCCTGCTACAGGGGTGCTTTTTCGCAGTGTGTTATTGGTCTATATAAAAGACTGTATTTTTTGGAGAGCCTACATTTGAATTTGAAAATATTGGTGCGTTCTCCAACTCTGAGTCAGTTTATCAGATATTCCTCATGTAAATGCCGCAGTAGTATTGTACCTTAATATTATAGTCTCAATAATATAGCTTCAACAATTAATTGCCTCTTTTATTCTAGGTCTAAATCAGCCTACAGAGTGTCAAATGACCCAAGAGGTTTGTTTTTTAATGTTTGGTGTCTTTTCTTAGTTGGTTGTATTTATGTGACTGACACTTTACGTCAGGGTGCACACAGACAACAAACTGATTTAGCATAATATTATTCAGTGTGAGGTTACATAACAACCGGAAATGAGCATCGGAATGGATTATTTCTCTTCTATGGACTGACACCAGATGGCGCTGTTTTCACAGCTGAAAAATACATTGGGCATCAAGTGTAAAATAGTGTCCATCTCAAGCGTAAGAAACCAGTCAGAAATATTTTGCTGCAATAGATATTTTTATTAAAAGTGATTTTCGACAATACACCATATTTTTTTTGTAATTTTTGACACTCACCAATAGTCACCAGGAAAAACCCGCTTTCTGTGACAAGTACATAAGGCTTGGTCACACTGAGGAAAATAAAAACTCACTGAGAACTAGAGAAAAAACAAAACGACTGCAAACTGTAAGAGACATTACATCAAGGAAAACATACATCTTTCCCAGTCCTCATGTTGTAAATATTGCACAGTGCAATGGCTACATGGCAAACTAATGTAGCAGGGATAAAAATCAAAAGCAAACTGAATTAAGGGAGCCACAAAATCTACAAAATATTAAAACAGTAACCGCTCATATCTAGTAGTAAATAAAGACTATTTGCTTTTTAAAATCTATATATATTATCTATTAACAAGCAGTGCGGATTCAACATTTTGAAGATTACCTGCCTGAAATAAAAAGGGGAACAAATCCATGTAAAAATATATCTAAAGCAATCAAACCCAAGCATTAAGGATTTAGGTATGATACAGTAGCACATGAGACAAATAGAAGAGACCCTGAATCTGATGCACAATAATCTCTAAACAGAGGAGGGAAGAAGAAGAGAAGAAACCTTCTAGGCTAAAATGTTTGGTACTTTTAAGAGAATAATGGAAAAAAAAGTCAACATACAAATACTATTCAGTATGTTACGTACACATGATTGAATGAATCACCACATGGACTCAGTTTTTCTTTCTTTTTTTTTTGTCATACCCTCGAGTGCTTGACCGAATTCCATGACCTCATATATCAATCTACACAAACAAAAAAGAAAAAAATACATGCGGTTTTGGTAGAGCTTGTGTGAAGGCATGTCCTTCCAGGTTAATATGCTGCCTTCTACTACTGAACATTGACATTTTTAGAGACACGACTAACTTCAGTTCCACATGCATACTAGTGAACATTACCACATGTGCACGAGTAGTAGTACAGGATCTGTACAGGTCTCCCCAACAGCCACATGCTTACACTCAAGCCAATGTCCACCAGATGGGTCTGTTTGTTGGTTGGTTGTTGTCGATTACAAAACGTGAAATAATAAAGACAAGAAGAAGTGCCCTGACCAATAACAAGATATTACATTGGACATAAAGGGACACAAAACAAATCAACATGTATGTCATGGAACACAAATAACACCTATTAGAAGGTGAAATATAATAGGCGTTACATGAATCTAATTCCACGAAGCGAGGGATTTTTTTTTTAACTCCATCTCTGTATGGCCTTGAACACAAATTATCACCAATATATGTATTTTTTAAAACTTCATGTATACATTCACAGTGTATATGTGTAAATCTTCCCCAATCCAAGAGAGATCGTGTATTGGGTGATTTGATCAGCATACCAATAATCCCTGATTATTATTATTATAAACATGTTATTGTCTGCTCACCCTAATGGTTCTCAGCATATTTAATTGGACGTGTCATGTTTACACGTTTGACAGTCCATTAGCAACTCCAAGAATGGGTTAAAGGGGGAAAGAGTGTGTACGTGTGTGTGTGTGTACATGTGTATCAAAAATGCTAAAAACGGTCTGATTTCACCTTGCTGGGAGGGAAACCTGACGTTTAATCGGTGGGGGGGGGAAATGTGATCTCTGGTTTAACGTTTAGAGGTTTTGAATGTGCTGACGCTATCAGAGCAAGAGAGACAGTGGCTCCTACAAATCCACCCGTCCAGCATGACACTGTGCCCCTCGCCTCCACCCCACTCTCATAAGGGGGGTATGCAGCCCTACAAAGCCAAAGTGCAGTAACAACATATTTTTCAATCAAAATGGAAGAAATGGTCTTCATTCCACCTACTTTATCTTGTGACAAAGCCTTATGCTCCAAACGTGCCCCGTTTTAGAGATATTGCCATGTCAAATTTGCAGTAACTACAATATCCAACCTATTTCCAAGGCTTTGAGGGCATTTTTCTGAGTTTCAATGTTGGGGTATTCACTGCACTTTGCCTTTGTAGGGCAGTACAGGCTGGGTGGATTATCAGCGGGGCTAGCAGGGTAACATTGGTCCCGAGAGCCTGCTACTACGCTCCTCTTCGGCTCTAGAACAAGGCACAGAGACTGTGCTTTACACCCAGTAAACTAGGAGAGAAGCTCAAGGTTTTTTGTTTTTTTTTTAGCTAAAAACAACCACAGGCCCTTAGAGTGATCGCAGCACTCCTCGCCTGGCTACAACACCAGGATCAAAACACACAAGACCAAAATCCAGCTCAACAAGGGGGTGGGGAGGGGTAGGGGTGGGGGTTGAGTGAAACAGATTCCCTAAACATTTTGAGACTTCAACACTGCCACTTTGGGAACAGAAAAACACGAAAGCAAAACTAAGTATACTCTATACCCACACCTGGTTAGCTTATTGACAGGTTATAACAAGTGCTTAATAGCATGGTAAAGACACACCAGATACTCAGGTAACTCTGAATGCCACGGCATAGACAGGAAGAACAGCACTATAAAGTATACCATTATCTGCATCTCGGTAATACACGACAGAGGAACCACAGAGTGAGACCTACAAGGGGGGTGGGGGGGGTAAGTAGAGCCGATCGTGTCAACAGAAGGCCAACAATTAAAGTATCGCTAAATTATTGTACATCAAGACAAAAGATGTGTACACGCCAATGAGCCCGACGATAACTATACTTGTATAACACAGACAAAAAAATGAATGAACGCAAAAGGATTATTAAAATAAAAAGTGAAAAGAATCACTCAAGATAAAACTTCGAACACACCTGCCCCCCCTCCCCCTCCCCCTCCCCAAAACACCTTGCAGTACAGTAGTCACAACACTCCAAAGATGAAAGCCAAACTATACAGAGGCATTACAAAAGGTTTTTTTTCTGGTGCCTGTCCTAATATTCATAATGAAAGAACACACACGCACACACAAACATTTCTACCATTAGGTCATATCAAAAACCACACTTCTATTGTAATTAGACTTAAACAAAAAATAAGAATGCTAAGTAGGATCTACGTTAAAAAAATCACCTACTTTCACAGCTATTAGGAAGTGGCAATCAGTATATAGCAGCTTATCTATGATACATTCAAGATAAATGATACTACTTGCCCAGAAAGCTAATATGTCAACCTTAACCTTTTCCCCATACCCCACAGAGAGAGAGAGAGACACTTTGCCTAAAACGGAGTCCCATCTACATTATATACTTGTGGTATATGCAAGAACAGTAGCTACTTTGCTCTAGAAACAACTTATGGTCTTTGGTATTGCAAAGCATTTTTGATGGCGAAGACAATGCAACCCTATGCCAAATGACAAGAAAATCAAAACGCAAAGAAACAACAACTCCCTGACGGAATGCATGACAAAAAACAAACAATCACACAAAACAGAAGTCTGTACTGTAATCAAATGGGGCGATTAAAAAGCACACTTAAAACATGCTGAAAAGAAGGAATAACATTGCACACAAACTCACATCTCAGTTAAAGCACTATATATTCACCCCAGCAATGATTGATAGATGGAGATTAAAAATACTGAAAACAAAGTCTTAACAGGCAGAAATGAAAAACCAAACCAAACCATAATGGCGTGTCAAAGCTTTAACCACTCTTTGAGCTACAAGGAAAAAACAAGACATGAAATCAAAACGCCCATCATAAACACTAGTAGAACACACGACTATAGATTGTACTATAGGGTTTTGTTGAAACAGTGCCAATACTGTAAGCGATTAACTATGTGAAACAGTCAAACCACACGCTTGTGTGAATCTTCCTCATCATTCTTTACCCTCTTCTATGAAGGACACCACTACACAGCATGCTAACCTTTCAACCCACCGCCATCATCATACCAACACTGTGTCCAAGCTGCGTATCACGTGAATACATGCCATCACACACACATACAACAGCCTACTTATGAGTTTAAAAGCATCACTTTGCTCTGTTATACAACCAAAGCGTATTCAACCCAACTGCAAGCAAAACAGTACAACAGTGAAACAAGGGAAAGGCTTGGGGCTTAAAAACTTCCATTAACTAGCCGTCAGCAGCGGGTGCTGAACTGTACAAAAGCAATCTACACTGGAAGCGTTTGATTTCATCTATCCCCTGCTATTGAAAAAATGAAGAAAAAAAGGAAAGAAATATAAATGTGAAATCATATAAACATAGAAAAGAGAGAAACGGATAAAAACTAAAGAGAGCGTGGGACTATGAAGACTGTGTTGGTCCCAGGTTGCTATAATATTGAGAGCCACTCACATGTTCTTTGTGTTTATGCTTCTGAGTTATTGTGTGGGACTTCAAGGATGACCGTGTGCAAGACGTGCAAGGATGTGCAAGACATGGTTTTTATGGACGCCAGCTTGCAGAGAGAGTTGTTGGGTTGCTGTCGCTGGGTGCAAGACACACACACCAGCTGTCCAGCTCCCCCCAATGTAACGCTCGCTGAAATACTTAACATTTCTGTGAACACTTGTCATGTTCCCCGGATTATAAGACATTATTAGTTATCTACCGATTCCAAATATTTACCACTCCATTAGATTTGCAGACTCTGCCATCTGGGACGAGGTGGGGCATGGCTGGTTAACGCCAGGGTTGCCACGTCCGACCGACGCAAAGCTGGTAAAGGCACTTTAATTTTCATCTGTGGGGTGATGTTATGAGTGTCATTGGGAGAGACACAAAAGACGGAGAAGTTGAGAGCGAGAGAGACGGCGAGCGAGAGAGAAAAAAGGGGGGAAGAGAGAGCATATTTGAAGGAGTGCGACATTCAGACAATGCTCCCACTACTTGCTTTTCCTTTTCAAATGAGCAAAGAAAAACGACCACAAATTAATCCGGTCACTTTCCTAGGCCCATGCACAGCACATGCAGCAGGCTTGTCTCGTCTTTTCTGGTCTTGTGGGAGAGTGTGTCTTTCAGTTGGATCACTTAACACTGAAACCACAGCAGAATGCTACATAGACTAAGAGATAGGTTCCCACCAGCACGCTACGAACCCCACACGCGCACACACACACACACACAGAAGCGCGCGCACACACGCACACGGCGCACACACACACACACTCCTATGGATACAGGGATGGCTTCACAAGAATAGACGTGTCTAGCACACAAGTTTCCAAGGCAACATAGAAAAATAGTCAGAGTACAGGGGAGTACAGGGGAGTACGGGAGGAGGAGAGGGGAGGGGAGAGCGGTGGGGGAGGAGTAGAGGATTTCTATTCCATCCTCTCATCCTTGTTAAAAAGGACATCTGACAACTGTTTTTTATATATCAAATGTGCAAAAAGAAACACACTGTAAGCGAGATATCTAATGCATAAACACACACACACACACACACACCATTCATTCATTTCAATTCATTCAATTCAATTGAATGGAATTCAATTCATTCATTCATTCCATTCGCTTCCATGATTAACTGTAAAGCTCAATTCCTTTTGCTGCATCATCATCATCATCATCATCATCATCCATCTACATGATTTTAAAAAATACGAAAAGGTTCTTTTGGGTTCTGTCTGTAGTAGTAGTAGTAGCTGTTGTGGTAGTAGTAATAGCAATAATAGTAGTAGAAGTAGTAGTAATAGCAGTTCCCCTCCTTCCTCTTCCGCCATCTCCTCACCCCCCCCAATCAGAATCAGAACCAGGATTAGGATCTGGATCAGAAGCGGAAGCTGAGCACCGGGCTATTGTTGGCGCTGACGGACCCGCCATGGCCGCCGCGCGCGCGGTTGGAGTTGTTGTTGGTGAGCGTGGTGGTGAGGGTGGTGGTGGTGATGGCGATGGTGGAGTGGGCCAGCCCCAGACGTCCGGGTCCGAGCCCATGTCCGGGTCCGGGCCGCAGGCTCAGGCTCAGATGTAAGGGTACTGGCTGAGCTTGGTGGGGCTGAGCGGGAACCCGGCGTAGACGGGAGAGGCCATGAAGGAATGCGGGGGGAAGAGAGGCTTGAACTGGGCCGGCGGCGGGTGGGGGTGGTGGTGGGTGTGTGGGTGGGTGTGAGGGTGCGGATGGTGGTGGGGGCTGAGCCCCACCGTAAGCGAGTGGGTGTGGGTGTGGGGGTGGTGCGCGTGGGTGTGGGGCGGCGGCAGGAGTCCGTAGGCGGGCTGCAGGACGGCGGGCCGCGAGGGGCAGGGCGAAGCCAACAGGTGGGCCACGGTGGGGGCGGAGGTGGGGGGCGGAGGAGGAGGTGGGAAGGAGAGCAGGGCGGGGGCTGGTACCTGAGGGTGAGGAGGCACGCCCTGAGGGACTGCCGCCGGGGCGGTGGGCGCCGGAGGAGGAGGGGCCACGTTGTGGGTGTGGCTGTGGGTGTGGCTGTGGGTGTGGCTGTGGGTGTGGGTGTGGCTGTGGGTGGGGCTGGCGTGGGCTGCCAGGGGGAAGGCGTGATGGGCGTGGTGAGCGGTGGGGGGGATGAAGGCCTGCGGCCGGTGGGACACATAGTTGCCATTCCACTCCTTGTGACAGGAGCCGTAGTGCTGGACCTGCAGGGGGACAGGACAGGACAGGACAGGACAGGGTTAACACTAACATCAGCATAAACCAATACAAGGAAAACAAGAAGAATCATCGCACACTGGTGGACTTAATTTTGCTGCTTTCTTATTTTGTGTACAACGCGTTTCGTCGCATCAGCATAAATGTCAACATCCCTCTTAAAGAGGACATTCTGCACGGATCTACTGCGTGCATGCATGCATATACGAGTGCGTGTGTCTCTGTGTGTTTTTGTGTGTGCCAAGTGTACAGACATCGTTTGTGTGTTTACCCGGCCAAAGCCCAGCAGCTTCACATACAAGAATTTTAACTGTGTGTCAGTTTGTGTGAACGCATGTGCATGTATTTACATGGCTCAGGCACAGCGGCTGCCCATGTGCCTGCGCTAATTTGTGTGTGTGTGTGTGTGTGTGGTGTTGCTGCTGTGTGTGTGCTCACCTGTCCGAAGCCCAGTGGCGGCGGCTGCTGCTGCTGCTGCTGCTGCTGGAAGGCGGAGGTCATGGTCTGCTGCTGCTGGCGAGACAGGATGGGGGTGGAGAAGTGGCTCAGCCGTGCGGGGACGCAGCGCCCTCTGGACTGGCACAAGGACTCGAAGACTGAGGAGGAGAGAGAAGGAAGGAGAAGAGAAGAGGTGGAGAGAGAAGAGGGGGAGAGAGAAGAGGAAGAGGGGAAGGAGAGAAGAGGAAGAGGAGGAGAGAGAAGAGGAAGAGGAGGAGAGAAGGAGAAGGGGGAGAGAGAGAAGGAAAGAGAAAAGAAGAGAAGGGAAATATAACAAGAGAGGGAGGGAGAGAGAAAAAGCAAACCACAGAGCCAGAACGGCAGAGAGAGAGAGAGAGACAGAGACAGAGAGAGAGAGAGAGAGAGAGAGAGAGAGAGAGAGAGAGAGAGAGACAGAGAGAGAGATAGAGAGAGAGAGAGAGAACAAGCGAAAGAGAGACAGATAAAAAGCCAGAGGACAGAGAGAGAGAAGCCAGAGAACAGGGAGAGAGAAAGCGAGCGAAAGAGACAGAGATAAAAAGGGAGCGATAGACAGAGAGGAAAGTGTAGAAAGACAGGCAGGCAGGAAGAGGGAACAAATACAGACAACCAAGAAATCAGGGTCAAATGAGGACAAAAATAAAACTCTTGTGGGAGCAAACAACAAAACAATGAAAAACAACAACGAAGAAAGAAATAGAAGGCTGCAATTGGAAACAACAGGTTTGCAGAACACAAGTGTTGTTTTTGGTTTGACAGCAACTGCTAAGTCTGGCTAATAAACAGGAGGAGAAAGACCATGTTGTGTTCAACACCAAACAACAACTTGTGCTTTCTCCCTCGAGGACACAGAAAAGAGAAAATGACCAAAAAACACAAAAGTGGATGCTTTGAACATGGCCTGAGGGAGGAGAGCAGCGCGTGTTCCTCAGCCAAGCCACTGCTGCACAAGACGTAGAGAGTAGAGGCCATAGGGGCACTAATGAGAAGTGATCTCATTCGCAGTGCATATAAAGGCCCTTATATTGCCACAGACCCTCTCCTTGCATGTGCAGGCCGCTAGCGTACCAGGATGTCGTCTTGTTCTCTTGAAAGACTAAGACCTGTTTTAATGCCAGGCTGCAGGGGTGCATCCCGAGGGCTGCTTTACGATGGCAATATTTACTTTTATAGCATGCCCTGAAGAGAGAGAGAGAGAGAGAGAGAGAGAGAGAGAGAGAGAGAGAAAGGGGGAGTGGGAGGAGAGAGAGAGAGAGAGACAGAGAGACTGGGAGAGAGAGAGAGAGAGAGAGAGAGAGAGAGAGAGAGAGAGAGAGAGAGAGAGAGAGAGAGGACAGAATAGGATAAGGACGGGACAGAACAGGACAGGAGCAGAATGCCACTGGGGAAACGTAGGAATGGGGGCTCGGTGACCTTCTGCAAAATAAAGAAGAGGGGGGCGAAAGCAGGCACACGCACACACACAGAGTAATAATAAAAAGAGGAGAGGAGAGAAGGAGCTGAGAGATATCAGAAGATATCACACCAAAAACAAAAAAAGTTCAAATGCAGTGGAGATTCAAACAAAAAAGGAGAGAGTCCACTCAAAAAAAAAAAAGTGTGGGGCAACTGTGTTGGTGGCAGGCAGAAGCCGCTCCGACACGTATGGCCCATACTGTAGTCACCTGTGGTGGCCTCGGGGGCCCACTAATGTGTGGTACGCCCTGGGCTCCCCTCTACGACCTGTGGGGGGCAGAAACGGGCAAGGGGGCAAGGTGATGCTGGGAAGCACCCTGGGCACCCACACATCAACACACACCTCAGCACTCTAATAATAATAATAATAATAATAATAATAATAATAATAATTACAACAATCAGGGCACTAAATTAACTTTTTTCACCACCAGCCAAAATGGCTAGTAGATGTCAATATTAGTAGCCAAACACACACTCACTAATGGGTCAAAGTGGCTAGTAAGTTGTTCTTTTCAACCTTCCAAGCTGAAATTTCACCAGCGTTTGGCCGGATGGCTGGATTTAATTTAGATCCCTGATAATAATAATAATACATCCGTTTTGAATAGCGCTTTTCAAGACACTCAAAGACGCTTTACTGACCATATAAATCAAAACAAAAAACTCTACTGTACAGTACACTTCATGCAGTACATACACAACATTAAACTCTACTTGCTCACAATGGCATTACTTGTAGAACACATCAGCACACACCTCTTCACTCTTAAGGTGTCAAAAGGAATAGAAAAAATAAAACATAGAAAGACAGTTTTCTACCAACACAGCTAACTTATCTGAGTAACCAGTAGCCCTGTGTACTGGTATTACGATCAGCTGACTCTGCACTGGTTGGATCAAGTTTGTGTGGAGGATTCTTGTTGGGTTTTTAATATTTTTCAGAAACAACGCAGTCCGTCTACCTTAGGTACAATGGAGTAAATGGTGTAACAGCTATGTGATATCATGTGCTAGTGTTGTACTCACCATGAATTTACTTTTAATTTTGACACCTCTGTGCTCTCTACA
>NC_085860.1:17557040-17647040 GCF_034702125.1 Engraulis encrasicolus
AATGATAACATTACATATGTAGAAACCATTTCTAAATGGCAAGCCATTACAGCACATTTACTCTTAGAATAAAAGGAACATTTTCACAGGGAAATAAGCACTAAGACCGCAACTAAAAGAGCGTGACAAAAATGAACACCCGTTATTAGCTCTTTTCTTCTGCCTTGGCCTAGATTGCATAAATCGTCCGACTGCGACTCTCGCTGCCGTTGGAACATCAAATGTGAATCTATTGTCTCTGCTCCTGAAGCGGTGCTAAAAGCACTAAAGCCAAATTGGGTATGGCAGAGCTGCCTGCTTTCTACAAATACGGCTCCATAAGTTTAAGCATAAACCGACGTTATGGCTAATTTCAGAAGAGATGAGAGTATGCGATACTTACAAAACTCTCATCATCAATACTTAATATTGTAAAAGATTATAATCAAAAGCTGCACAACGAACAACTACTAAAAAGTGCCATTAGAGATGTCCCCTTGGGCCCTGCCGTGGTTCAGACGGTCGGGCACTGCACTGCCGTGCCAGGGACTTGGGTTTGACCCAAGGTAATTTCCAGATCCTCCCCCATCTCTCTCTCTCCCAGTCGCTTCCTGTAATCTCTCAAACTGTCCCATCAAAACTAAAGGTATAAAACCCACCCAAACTATATAGTATGTCCCCTTCAAAGTACCTGTTGTGGATGGTGTTGCCCCTCTTGTTGGATGCTGGCTGCGGCCACACCACGTGTGCTATGCCGATGTTGATTGGTTGGTGAGCGGAGACGGCCATTTGGTTTGGTAGCAGAGGCTGCTGCATCACGGAGCCGAAGTGGCTGCCGTGTGGCGGCACTTTCCTGTCAAGCAAACACACAAACAAATAAACAAACAAGGGAGAGACTGTTACATACCAAACGAATACGAAAAAGATGAACATTGACGGGGCAACTTTTAACAATGTTGCTGTGGAACAAGCCCAATCACTCCTAATTTTCATGGGCTGATCATTATCAATGGGTTGATAAATTAAATTTGCCTGCTGTTGATCTAGTTCAACATATACTGATAAAAAACTATTTTTGCCTAATGAGTGCCACCATTTGGTTGCATCACCATTTGACAACATCACTCAAAATCATTTCATTGGTATAATCATGTGAAGAATGTCTAATCTCTGTGTGAAGCCCATCTCAATTCCGGCAGAGCGCCTTGGAATGGTGGGTACTGACGTAAGACCTGACACACACACACATGCACAAAAAAAAACACACACACACAGTCACACACACACACAGAAACACACACACAGAAACACACACACAAAAACACACACACAGAAACACACACACTTACCCCCAGTCTCCCAGCCTTTGGGGTGGTGCCATGCTGTCGGATGCCAGGGTGGTGGCAGGAGGTGGAACTTGCTGCCAGGCTGGCACCAGGATCTGAGGGGTCCGGTTCGACCACGGCTGCTGCACACACGCACGCACGCACAGGCACACACACACACACGCACACGCGCACGCACGCACGCACGCACACGCACAGAAAGATGGAACAGGAAGGTGAGAAGAAGAAAGCAAAACAGAGGACATAGAAGTGTCTACAAGAGTGCTTGGGTGCTGGCTGAGCCTTTCTTCCTTCTTCCATCTGATCTTACAGGTCGATGAGAACTTTAGATTGGTACGCCGCTCGATACTCACAACTTTAATCCTGGGTGAACGTCACTACCTACTTTTAGGTTTTTGTTTTTTGGGTTCTGAAGCGGGTGACTCAACATTTTCATTAGTCACAGCGCTGTACCTGTTAGGTCTGCACACGGCGAAATAAGTTCCAAAAAATAAACTTTATTAGATTATTTCACAGTGTGCAGACCTTCCTTCTTAAACAGTCTGAGACTTTTGTCTGGCACCTGCAACAAGTGACTTTGGATGTGCGACATTTCACAGGTCTGCCAATTTATTGGATGTGTGTGTGTGTGTGTGTGTGTGAGAGTGTGTGTGTGTGTGTGAGCAAGGGGAGGACATTAAGGTTCAGTTTGTTATGTTTCTACACTGCCATCTGTTTTAGTAACCCATCTCACATACTTTTCACTGAACCGTTTATGACCGAAACACCTCTCCTTGAGACTGCGGAAGTACGCTTTACTATCTCAGCTTTGCAATGGCATTTATCCTGCTTAACTCTGTGCTCAGATCCTAACAAGCATACTGTTGACACATAGAATAGGCAAATTTGTGTGTTTGCAGAACTCTGCCTTGAGCAACATGGCAACTTTGAAACATGTTGCTAATCAACATACCAAATAGGATGAGATGAAGAGGTCTCATGTGCAACCTAAAAAGAGACGTTCCAACCAGCTTGGTATTAAACACAGTCATCATCAGTCATCACAGTCATCATTTCACAGATTTGCTTGATGATAGCTAGACCTTCTATTTGACTAAGAAGATTCTCACGGATCCAGGTCATGTTATGCAAAGTGTTTCTCCGCTAAAAAAAATCTTCCAAGCTTTAAGTCACCATCCAGCTGCCAACTGCCAGCTGTCTTTGGATTGGAACATTTATTTGGCCCCTTAGCCTGTGCTTTCAGTAGCATAGTGGCCGTTCAGGTGAGGCCCCTACTTGTGCGATAGCCGTTTTTTACATTGAGCAAGGTTGGGCAATTGCCCAGGGCCTTGTCTAATCAGGGGCCTTGTCTAATCAGGGGCCTTGTCATCGCGTTGCAGCATGCATTTAAACATCATGTACTGTATTGTACTGTATTATTATAGAGGGGCTCAAAATTGTTCCTTGACGATCCTACCGTGGCCTAACGGTAGGGCACTGGGTTACTACGCCAGTGACCCGGGTTCGACTCCAACCCAGGTCATTTGCTGATCCTCATCCCCCATATCTCTCTTCCACTCGCTTCCTGTCACCATCTCCTCCTTGTTCTTTGACCAGGGCCTCAGATAATACTAACAACACCACTCTACCTGTGCGATGACCCCGGGCAGCATGTAATACAACTGAAGTCTTTGCTCAGGTGAGGCCCCTACCTGTGCGATGACCCCGGGCCGCATGGTGATTGGCTGGATGGCGGGGGCCTGCGTGACCAGGGGGATGGTGCTCTCCATCCTGACGGGGTAGGCTGCCTGCTGACTCGGGTTCGAGGGGATTCCTGAACACGGGAACACAAACCAGTGTCAACATTCAAGTAATAATTGTCTTTCTTTTGTTTCAGACATGTGAACATTGTTATCGTCTTTCCTAAGAAGACGTAGGGAACGCAACAAATTCAAGTCTCAGCATTGCTGTAAATGGGTTTCTTCAGACTGAATATCTCCTAAGGATGAATTGGATCGTTACAAAATCCACTGATAACGTGGAAACTTTTTTGGTGGATGTAAAATAACATCTTGTGGGCGAGTTAAATCCATAAAAAATACTTAACAGGTCAAATTAAGTGTTTGAACTGAGCCAACTGTATACGTATATAAAGATGTCATAACACAATACACTTGGCCACATAGTATGATATGAATGTGATGGGGCAGAAGTTAAGGCAGAAGAGCGGTGAACCTTGGAGGGCCGGGGGGCAGAGGATGAGGGCTTGCTGGAAGGAGTCGTTGCAGCCAAACTGAGCATTTCCTGCCTGGATGGGGATCCCAGGATGAAGCACCGAGGACGCAGATGGAGCCAGAGACTAGAGAGATAAAGAGAGAGAGAGAGAGAGATGAAGAGAGAGAGAGAGAGAGAGAGAGAGAGAGAGAGAGAGAGAAAAAGGAGAGAGAGAGAGAGAGAGAGAGAAAGATGAAGAGAGAGACAAAGAGAGAGAGAGGGGGGGAGATGAAGAGAGAGAGAAAGAGAGAGAGAGAGAGAGAGAGAGAGAGAGAGAGAGAGAGAGAGAGAGAGAGAGAGAGAGAGAGAGATGATGATGATGATGATGAGAGAGAGATGAAATGAGGGGGAAGAGACAGAAAAAGAGAGATAGATTGAGAGAGGAGGAGAGAGGGAGGATGAAGAAACAACTTAGCGAGATGGAGAGTGTGAAAGAGGGAAGAAGAGAAGAGAAGAGAGTACAATTACAGCTCTGCTTATGGCTTTCACATGACCTTTTCTGACATTTACAGATTGGGAAGTTGTACACTCCAGGCTTACTGTCTGACTAGTGGGTGTGTTGAGCGTGAAGGTGCTCGAGGCGAGAGCATCTCGTCTGCTTATAAACTTCAGTTTGAAATGACTCAATACACTCAAAAGGCCACACAATTACAATCTGGGTCTATTATAAAACGCACATCAATATTGTCAACAACTTGTGCATTTTAGCAAATAATATACCGGCCTGCTTGCGACTGTTGAAATGAGTCATCACAACACAGAAAAATGCACAAAAATTCCCACAGATTTCGGTGAAAAACAATTCATAGTGAATCCGTGTATCATTCGTTCATTCGTTTTTTCGATTTAGAACGGAATTGAAAAAATGAAAACAGCATTTGATTTTTCGTTTTTCCCTTTTCAAAACCAAAACCAGAAATCAGATTACAACAAATGAACGAATGATACACGGATTATAGTGCTATGCAGGCTTCTGTGCTTTTGTGTGAACCATTATAAGTTTGTATATACTTGTCCTCTAAAAAAAAGCAAAAGTTATAGCTCACTTGCTAAACTGCACATACACTCACAGGATGGCACAAGATATTATTTCATTGGTTGCTTGATTCAACCGTTTACTATACTAAATTTAAGGTAAGAATTTCAAACAATTCTCTTTTCCTTCAATACAAGCCTTCATAATCAAATAGTAATTGATGAGAAGATGCACAACGAAAACCTTAATTTAAAAATGGTAAAATCCCTGTAAATGATACCAATTCTTCTTCTTGTAAAAAAAAAAAATTCACCTCCAGCATATCAACTGGTGAAGATACTGGATATACTGTATGCAAGGCCAAAATTGACCAGCAGATGGCAACACCCCGCCACCACAGAAGAAACTAACACCCAAGTTACTCAGCGTGCTTCACTACTCATTAGACATGTGTGCCACTACCCCCACACAACCCCATGTACTCCACGTACTAAAGAAGGCAGGGGCTTACCTGTGTGTGAACGCAGGCCATCTTATTGAAGGCCACACTCATGTTGGAACTTGTGGCCAACGTGGTCGTTCGGACCGCTGGGGCTTTGCTGCGGCTGAGGGAATCGTACGAGCCGGACTTTGATTGACCCATGTCCATGATGTGTAAACATGATTGCACACTAGAAAAGAAGAAAAACAGACTAAGGATTAAGATTTGTCCAAGAAAATACAGTAAAATCAGGACTTGCCTGTTTAAGAGAACTACAGATTCTTTAAAATAATAAAGGCAAGAAGCGGTCAATGCATTAAACTTTCACAATACAATAACTAATTTCTAATATTCCTCCTAATGTCCACTGATATTATAATGTGACGTCAAGGAGGAAATGAGGGGATGAGTGTACAATAGAGAGGGGCACAGAAGTCATCTCCTTAGCCATAGTTACTCCTTTCGGAAGGCACTGGAATTAATGTCATGCATTTTTAGCCTACTGAAGGTCTGCTCCCAGAAATGACCTGTTATGTGGTCAACATTTGTATTGCCTTTGTAAATAATTGAAAGAAACACCTGAAACTTAGAATGAAGACCCATTAATAATGACAGTATGCAAATTTGCACTCAGGGTCTTGTTTGGTTGTTTGGAATGTATGTCATGATGTCATCCTGTTGCTAGGCTACACTTCGTGTTGACGTGAGAGTGTGGTGGGGGTAAGTGAGCATCCTAAGGAGGGCAAAAACTGGAGCATTCACTGGAAGCACTGCACATCTCCAGGTGAGTGTCACGTCTTCTGTGGCCCTCTCAATATGTATTAAAACACACAGGGCAGTAGTCTTTTCAGAGTACTTGCTACACAAAGTAACACTGTACTGCTCATATCATTCGACATCATACACACTCTAGGTACACTGGCTCATCCAGACCAGTTAACATTTAAAGATTAAAGAAAAAATAAACATGTGCGGTAAGCAGATTGCAGATTGCAAATACAGCTGCCCCAGTTCATGCAGCAGTACCATTTCAACTTGAAGACATCAAAAGGCAAACGAAGCACAAGGCAATTTATTCATTAAATTTGCAAATTAGTCATTTGAGCAGTGGCATGCAAATGACTTGAAGGAACTGTGCCTGATTACGAGAGAGAGCGAGCGAGCGAGCGAGAGAAAGCGAGAGAGAGAGAGAGAGAGAGAGAGAGACAGAGAGAGAAAGAGAAAGAGAAAAAGCAAGAAGCAGAGAGAGAGAGAGAGAGAGAGAGAGAGAGAGAGAGAGAGAGAGAGAGAGAGAGAGAGAGAGAGAGAGAGAGAGAGAGAGAGCGAGCGAGCGAGAGACAGGGAGACGCAGAGAGACAGAGATAGAGATAGAGACTGAGAGAGAGAGAGAAAGAGAAAGAGAGAAAGAGAAAGAGAAAGAGAGAAAGGGAGAGAGAGAGAAAGCGAGAAGCAGAGAGACAGAGAGAGAGAGGGTTGTGGCGCAGCGCGCTAAGCCCCCCACATTTGCCCACGGGGACCCCGGTTCGAGTCCGGCCGGGTCCTTAGCCGACCCTTCCCCATCTCTCTCTGCCCACTCACGTCCTCTCGCTACCTTCACAATCCTGGCAATAGGCAATAAAAGGCCCCGAGAAATACATTTTTTTTTAAAAAAGAAGAAAAAAAAGAAAAGCAAAGCGTGGCATACTGGTTGCTGTGGGGAAAGTCGAAGAGGTGCTGCATGGTGAGGAAGGGGTGTGTGAGCGCGTCCCCAGGACTCAGGCGGCGCTCCGCGTCGATCAGCAGCATGGACTTCAGCAGGTCCACAAACTCCCTGCGGTCCGCCTTCTCTGCCTGCTGGTCAGCTCCCTCCATACTCAGCACCAGGTTCACCTGAGGGGCGGGAGAGGGGGGGGGGGGGGGAGAGAAGGGGAGAGAGGGGGGAGAGAAGGGGATCAGGTAGGTGAGAGGGGGGAGAGAGGGGGGAGGAGAGGGGAGAGATGAGGGGATGAAGTGGGTGAGAGGGGGGACGAGGGGGGGAGAAGAGGGGATGATGGGGATATGGGGGGAGAGAAGAGGGGATAGGGGGTGAGGTAGGTGAGAGGGGGGAGAGAAGGGGGGGATGAGGGGGTGAGAGAAGAGGGAGCGAGGGGGGGGATGAGGTAGGCGAGAGGTGGGAGAGAAGAGGGGAGGAGGAGGGGTGAGGGAGGAGAGAGGGGGGAGAGAAGAGGGGACGAGGGGGGGGGTAAGGTAGGTGAGGGGGGGAGAGGGGAGTGGGGGGGAGAGAGGGGGGAGAGAAGAGGGGATGAGGTGGGGTGAGGTAGGTCAGAGGGGTGAGAGAAGTGGGGCGAGAGGAGGGAGAGCCAGACACAGAGGTGCATTCAGGCTTAGCCAGGGCTTTCAGTGTTTGTACTAGAGAGAGAGAGAGAGAGAGAGAGAGAGAGAGAGAGAGAGAAAGAAAGAAAGAAAGAAAGAAAGAAAGAAAGAAAGAGAGAGAGAGAGAGAGAGAGAGAGAGTGCACTGCCCAGAGAGAGAGAGAGAGAGAGAGAGAGAGAGGAGAGAGAGAGAGAGAGAGAGAGAGAGAGAGAGAGAGAGAGAGAGAGAGAGAGAGAGAGAGAGCTCTCTGAGTGTGTACTCTATGCAGCATAACATGATATGAGGCACGCTTAACGCTGTGCACCTCTGGCTTAACGGCGTGGGTGAGAGGAGAAGCATGGAGGCTCGATTTGGCACTTACGTGTCCGATGTCGTCCAGACAGCTGAAGATGTACTTCCTGGCCTCCTTTGATTTCAAGCCCGTCTCGGCCTCGTGTTCCTCTGTCGTCTGCACAACATCGAAACACACACACACACACACACACACACACACACACACACACACACACACACACACACACACACACACACACACACACACACACACACACACACACACACACACACACACACACACACACACACACACACACACACACACACACACACACACACACACACACACACACACGATAATAGGTGAGTGTGAGGAAGCAGTATTGCTGCAAGCCAATCCAGCAGCACAAATTTAAGACATGTGGAAATAAACTCAATGAAGGAATGAAAGGAATGAAAGGATGACAGGATGACTGAATGAGAGGGTGAGAGGGATAGCAGGACTGCAAAAGAGGGATGTTGGTAGTGCAGTGTTTCTGGCAGATCATGGGTGAGCGGTTAGGGCGTCAGACTTGCATCCCAGAGGTTGCCGGTTCGACTCCCGACCCGCCAGGTTGGTGGGGGGAGTAATCAACCAGTGCTCTCCCCCATCCTCCTCCATGACTGAGGTACCCTGAGCATGGTACCGTCCCACCGCACTGCTCCCCATGGGGCGCCACTGAGGGCTGCCCCCTTGCACGGGTGAGGCATAAATGCAATTTCGTTGTGTGCAGTGTTCACTTGTGTGCTGTGGAGTGCTGTGTCACAATGACAATGGGAGTTGGAGTTTCCCAATGGGCTTTCAGATCATTTGCTGGTCAGGGTGGGTGGTGGTTAGCCGATATTCAAACCATGTGACCGTGTTCTGGAAGTGTCATGTTAAATATAATATGACACCCCTAAAATATCATCATACATACAATAGAATACACATTTTGCAATGCAACATTTTATAAATAAAATTACGATTGCCTAGGCAGGGTGGTAGGTGTTTATCAAGGTGGTCACCTTGAGTATTAAGGGGAAACCCTGCAGTGGAAAGGAGGAATGGCTATAGGGGGATAGAGAGGAGCAATGGTGGTGGTGGAGATGGAGAGGAGGGACGAGAGGAGTGTGTGATGGGGAGAAGGGACGAGAGGAGTGTGTGAAGGGGAGAAGGGACGAGAGGAGTGTGTGATGGGCAGAAGGGACGAGAGGAGTGTGTGATGGGGAGAAGGGACGAGAGGAGTGTGTGGGTACCTTCAGTCTCCAGGCAGAGTAGGGCGACTCTGACTCCTTACAGAAGAAGCGAGGGGTTTTGGTCCCTGAATTCAGCAGGTGTTCCCCCGGCAGACCTTGCGTTTGGGAAATGTAGCGTATCTGGACACGGCGGGAAGAGAGATCAGATCAGAGAAGAGAGTTTTGAAAACTTTCCACATAAAAAGGATCTTGGTTGGTAGTAGTAGATAAACAAAGAACTCAAGAGAAAGAGGAAGTAAAGTTATATCTGTCCTGCGTAAGATATATGCGTCATGTGCCACCCTGAACTGTGTGGTAGTGGTGAGCTTCCCCTTCCTGCATGCCTGCGTGTGCGTGTGTGCGTGTGTGCATGCGTGCGTGCGTGCGTGCGTGCGTGCGTGTGTGAGTGTGAAAGTAACTACCAGCCTTGTCTAGTCAGTCCAGGCTAGAACACCAATGTGATTATATCCATACCAAAAGCGAAGAGAGGGGAACATTTATGTGTGAGCACCACTGTGAAGAGAACACAGTGTTCAACTGGGAAGAGAAGAGTTCTGGACAGCACAGCACGCTCTGTACCCTCGATCTGCACCTCATCTAATCGAAATAGTACGCAGGCAGTCATATCCACCCTGTTTGTGGGCCTCTCTGCAAGACCACCACTGCTGCAGCTGCTGCTCACTCTGCTCTTTACAGCAAACTCCATGACAACAGCTTCATTCTGGAATCTGCTTGTGATATTGCAAACACTTACGCCAGGCTCAAACTACACGACTCCCGATTGTGTGTCCGATTTTGAAGTCGGGGTGCACCGCACACTAGGAGAGAATCGCAACTGTCAATCTTATCCCTGCTCGCAACCACCGAGACAATGCCCGACATTCTATTTCTAGTCGCAAATATCAAACACTGTTTGATTTCTACGATTTGCAAACAGATACTCTTTGAGCTGCCAAAATTCTATCTTAGAACGTCGTCCAGGACGAGGAAATCTTCCCCAACAATTGCTTACGATGGTCCTGGGGGGTAAACGTTCCACCGATTGTTGTAAGGGGGGTTTTCAGCCGAGAATCGGGCCGATTGTCGTGTAGTTTGAGCCAGGCTTTAGTCCTCAGTAGAATTCTACAACAATGGAATTCTATGGAATCTCAAACCCACAGGCAGGTATTGACAGTTTAAGTGTATCGGTAGGTTTACTGTGGCCACGAGGAAGAACTGCACAAAAACAGCAATAAAAAAATAAATGAGTAAGCGTGTGAACAAGTTCAAATGGTTTTATTCTGTTCGTGCTTTTTTATTGTATTAAATCTCCCCCCCCTTTTCTCTGCAACAGTACAGGATTATACAGAGTTGGCTTTTTGTCTATCTGTAGATGGCTACAGGGGGTCATGACTTTCTTTGTAGGTAGAACCATACTGGATTTCAGATTTAGCTCCTTGATGATCAGTAGATGGCTAAAGCAGGTAATGCATCATCCTCGTCAAAAGGTTTTAAGAGCTGACACTGACTCAGCTGTGTAGAACTGGGCTATTTATACACTTTGCATTATGAAACCCATCTCAAAACATGATTCAGTGTCCGTGTGACTCTGCACGCACCCGTGTGCCCACACAAAGGGAAGTAAGGAAATGGGTATTGCATTACAGCATCTCTGAGATATTATGGGACCATATGAAAATATGCTGATGAAGAGCACACCGCTCAAAAACCTTCACTTGGGAAAATAACAGCAAAAGAAAAACGGGAGCAGTGTGCGGACATTCCACCTTTATTTTCATAGCGTCTCACCTACTTTTATCCTGCACCTGCGTCTTGGATGTGTGCGCCACTACCTTACTTGATATTATGGGACCATACCATATCTGATAAGGTGTGGATTTTGAGAAGTCTGTGAGCAGTGTTTCCCAACCTTTCCCAATCTCTTACGTACCCCCTGAGGTTTTTTGTGTGTCATTTCACGGGTACCCCCTAACTTAACCTATAGCTCTTCCTCCATCCCAGTGAAAATTCCATTGTGTGTGGGTATCCCAATGTGACCTCACTCATTTGTTGTTACATTTTCTCACGTACTTCCTGCAGTGGCGCAGAATTCGGGAACTCCATCCACTTAGCAAACCAGTAGCAAACCAAGGGAGGTGGGTCAACCATGGCGTTTGGGAACGTTAGTTGTTATGCTCTTGGTCAGACCAAGTCTCTAAGAGATTTAAAAGTCGATGATAATCAGGCTAACTCTTTTCACCCGTGATTGGGAACTACCGTGTTCGCGGCTGTATGGCTGGCCAGACAGGGGCCTCTACAGTAGCACAATAAAACAGGAACAGTCCCGTAACCACTAACTAACTTCTCCTGCCTGTCTTCAAAAGAAGCCCAGCGTTTACCAAGAAGGCTGCAGGCAGAGTCTGTTTACCAACCCAGCAAGCAAGCACAGCTGTGCGTTTGCAGCACTTCAGGTTTTATTGGGGTGTCGAGCCAAGACGCTAAGCACCCTTCACATGACTACTGCAGATGACGGGCGCGCGCGCACAGGCACGCACACACGCACACAAACACACACACACACACACACACACACACACACACACACACACACACACACACACACACACACACACACACACACACACACACACACACACACACACACACACACACACACACACACACACTTTGGCTTGCTGACTTTCTAGCTGTCAGATTAGATTTTTTTTGTTAAGTGTTGTTGTGTGCATACAGTAACTTATCTCTTCCATCTCTTATTGCCATCGCCGTGACAGCAATATGATAACGCGCCATACAGTAAACGCACACCGTGCCCTTTGTGCTTGCTTTAAAGACGCCAGCCAGTATGAACATCGTCAAATAGACCATCACTTCACATGAAGCAGTTCACTACGTATACATGACGGCAGTCCTGACTACAGTAAAGAACAGCACAGTACAGGCAGAGACAACTTGGGATGGGCCAGCACAGACTGGCCTTTGCTTCCTCTCAACAACCCCATAGGCCACACACACACAGACGCGCACACACACAGATGCGATGCGCACGTACGGACGCAGGGGGTTAACTAAACTGTGTTTTATGGCTGGCTGGCGGGGGAGATGTGACCGGGCCGGTCTGCCACAATGCTGCACAAACACAGCTAGAGCACTGGAGAGAGAACATGCTGATGGAGCATACTGAGCTGATAGCAGCAGAGGGTGTGGATACAGTGTGTGTGTTCTGAGCACAGTGTGTGTGTGTGTAATAGGCACCGCAGTGTGTAGGCTTCTGTGTGTACTGTATGTGTGTGTGTGTGTGTATGTGTGTCTACGCATCTGCATTTGTGCACACGTCTGTTTGTTTGCGTGCAGTGCGGGTTCAGAGTATTTGGCACCGTGACAGACAAACTGGTCCTAGAGCTGGCAGGCTGGTATGTTGTGATGCACCCATTTCGATGATGTGCTAGTATTCTCTCTCTCTCTCTCTCTCTCTCTCTCTCTCACACACACATACATTTGGCACCACCTCACTAACAAGCATAACTTTTCAAAGACAGATTACACCACCTGACATTACTAGCTATGCTCCACACCTGACTGAACTGAGTCCCGGAGATAATAACTGTTGTTTTTTGCCAACATTTGCATAATTTGCAAATGAAAACAGCAATTAAATCTTTGCATAGATCTAGTACACACACATAAATAAACACAAACAGATGAGGAAGTCCAAAAAGCCTATGGTGGCCTAGAGGACAGGTCCTACATGTGATCAGGCTACCATGGTAACCCAAAACAACCTGCTGGGGTCAGGCCACACAAAGGCAGATTTTGACAGGTGTGTGAAGGCAGGCGGGGTGTGTGAGGGCCGGTATGCTGCCCTACAGGGACAAAGTGCATTAACTACCTTAACATTGAAACTGAGAAAAATACCTTCGAAGTATTAGGTTGGAGATTGTAGTTAGTGCAACTGTGGACACATTTGGACCATGAGGTTTTGTCAGCAGATAAAGGAGGTGAAATGCAGACCATTTTAAGTCTAAGCACAATTTTGACAAAATATGTACGGTAGTTACTGCACTTTGCCTTTGTAGGGCAGTATGGCTAGGTGGCTCAACTCGATGGTCAAGCAACTGGGAAAAGTGCTAGCCTACGTGGTGGTGCGCATGCCCAGTAGCGAAAAAGGAACTAATCTCGATAGAGGGCCCATATCGACAGGACATTGGTATGGCTTGGCAGCCAGGCAGGAAGGCAGGCTGACTGGCATTCTCTTACCTGGTCGTACTCCAGTGCCCCGGGTTAAAGGGGCTGGTGTGTGTGTGTGTGTGTGTGTGTGTGTGTGTGTGTGTGTGTGTGTGTGTGTGTGTGTGTGTGTGTGTGTGTGTGTGTACCTGGTCGTACTCCAGTGCCTCGGGGTAGAGGGGTTTGTGTTTGTGGTGTGTGTGTATGTGGTGTGTGGTGTGTGTGTGTGTGTGTGGTGTGTACCTGGTCATACTCCAGTGCCCCGGGGTAGAGGGGCCAACCCAGGAAGAGCTCTGCCATCACGCAGCCCAGGGACCACACGTCTATGGCCTCGCAGAAGGGCAGTCCCAGGATGATCTCTGGAGCTCTGAGGAGATCAACACAACAGAGAGAGAGAGAGAGAGAGAGAGAGAGAGAGAGAGAGAGAGAGAGAGAGAGAGAGAGAGAGAGAGAGAGAGAGAGGGGGGCAGAGAGAATAAAATTAATGACTGCGTTGAAAGGGTCAGTGAAAGTGACTAATGTTCTGGCAATCAGCAGGGCCTATGCGGCACGTCACAGTTATTTTTAAGCGATTAAGCACAAACGGGGTCAAACTAAAAAGGCAATGGAAAGAGAAAAACGCTATAGGACTAGCAGACGGTGATAACTGATGAATGACACCAGGGGGGTGGGGGGGCGCTGTGGCGCAGCACGCTAAGCCCTTTGGGCTTACTTACAATGCCCACAGGGACCCTGGTTCGAGTCCGGCCGGGGTCATTTCCCGGCCCTGCCCCATCTCTCTCTCCCAATCATTTCCTGTCTACTCTCACACTGTCCTGTAAAAATAAAGGCCAAAAATAAAGCCCCCCCCACACAAAAAAAAGAATGACACCAGGGGGGCTGTATCCCATTAATCCCACAGTACTCCTCATTACTACTTTTGGTTGTGATATGCTGGAACATCATGCTGCATTACGGTTTGACTTGATTAGGATTTCAGTCGTGTCACTGGTTAAGCCTGGGGCTTCAAAGAGGCTGGAAGGAGCACTGTGCCGTTGGTTCGTAGCGTACGCACCACCTGACGTGACGAGGAGTGAGGACAACTCATAAGCGCTGCTAAGCAACAGCTGCCCTCGACGTAAACACTGCTGCACCCATTGCAGCCGTCAAGATGGAGTGTGTGTGTGTGTGTGTGTGTGTGTGTGTGCGTGCGTGCGTGCGTGCGCATGTGAGTGTGTGGCGCGTGTGTGTGGCGCACACACAAGGTGGGGGTTTGGCTCTGTGTGTGTGTTAGGGGTGGAACGGTTCACAAAATTCACGGTTCGGTTCATATCACGGTATCAAGGTCACGGTTTTCGGTTCTCTACGGTTCTTTTTTTTAGTTCATGATAAATGATGCACTGGGAATATTAAACCATATTTATATAACTGCGATTATAAAGTGATGATGCCCAAGTTGAATCAGCTGTCGTCAGCTGATGTGTGCTGTCTGAGCGTTCGAAAAGCCCTCTTTCAAGTGGCTAATAGAATCAGACTTATCACTAAATATCATATATATGGTTTGTGTAGGCTTATAATGTGAAAATGGTGTGATTTTAATTGTGTCATCCTCTGATTGGCAGAGGTGGAACGTAACTAAGTATTTTTAAGGTAAGCGTACCCATTAAGCCCACCAAAATCTAAATTTCTTTATTTTTCAATCATCTTCACATACTATTTAACAAAATATTTCACAAAAAAATTAAGATTTACCTCTCTTCTCAATGCTTGTCACTGAGTTGATGGATATTTCAAAGTACAATATGAAGATTTTTTACGAGAAAAGTGAAAAGTCTGAATGGGCTTAAATGGTACCATTGGTACCATTTAAGCCCACTTGTGTTCCAAATAAGCTCATATAGTTATTTCTCTATCAAAATACCTGGTGAGTTGTGTGAATTGAGTTCAAACAGTGGAGCCTACATGGCATAAATGGTTTCAGACCAAAAATGTAAGATTTGCTCAAAAAATAGTGCATAAAACCTAATTAAATATTACGGCATCTTTTACTTCATATACTTCATAAAATTCTTCATCCAAACAGAGAAATGTATTTTTTCTTATTGATTATTGTTAGTTCATTACATTACGCCTTTTAAAGCAACAACTTGGGATTGTACAGCACTTTTTATGTCCCTCAAAGGCATTTTTCATAAGCATGCATGCAAACTTGCATGCATTTCAATGGGGTGTACCATTTAAGCCCACCTTGTACCCATTAAGCCCGCCTATACAAAAAGCTATTTTATGGAAATAATCAACTCCACAAAACATTTCATGATGCATTTCTTTAAAGACCAATGCCAAACAAACTGGAATATGCTTAGAATTCATACCTAACCACCTTAAGTCTTACGGTAGAGTAAGATAAAGATGGTGTGTGGTTGTATCAAGAAAATATCGGCGTGTGCTCGCTCATAAAACACATCTTTCCATTTGAAGGGAAATGCTATAATTTAGTACAACACTGCATGTATATATATAAAAATCATTACATTTACCTCTTAGTTCACTAAATATGAAAGTATTTTCAAAACATTTGACTTAAACTAGCTGATATTCTATGATTTCTGACATGTCCCAAAACAGCAAAGTTTTGAGGCAACTTCTTGTCAGTAGTCCTGAGACTGGATTCACTTGGACGGGGATAACTTGACGATAAAAAATGTGATTTGTTTGCAATAAAAAACATTTTGTCAGTTACTAAACCCTTTAATTGGATAGGGTGATGAACAACAAAATTCACCTTTTCCCTTTCTTTAAATTGACCTCAAAGCTGAAAGTGGGCTTAAAGGGTACATGGGCTTAATGGGTACGCTTACCTTACTTCGTTACTGTACTTAAGTAGTTTTTTCTGGAATTTGTACTTACTTGAGTAAAAATAAAAATGCAGACTTTTACTTTTACTCAATTACATTTTTTGACAATTACTTGTACTTTCTACTCCTTACATTTCTAGGAGAAGACTTTGTTACTAGTTACATTTATCCTAGGTTTTCCTGTTGTGTTTCGTGGATATTTCAGTAGCCTCAGCTGCGGGCAGGGAGGCGGGACCAAGCCCCTCTTCCAAATTGACACCCAGACAGAAAATATACTTTTAAAAACATTAACAGGACTCCATAGTCATGTTCAAATAGAACCGAAAACCGTTGCAGACACTTTTTCCTATTGGATCAAGTAGGTAGACATGGAGAAAGACAGCCATTGCGTGAGTAGGCCTACTTGTACTTTTGTACTGAAAAGTACATTTAAAAGTTAGTACTTAGGACTTTTACTTAAGTACGTTTTTGGGAAGCAACTTTTACTTTCACTTGAGTAATTTTTTCGCAGGGTACTTCTACTTTTACTTAAGTACACAACTTCAGTACTTCTTCCACCTCTGCTGATTGGTCTTACATGCCAATGCGTTAATCAGAGAGACTGGATAAGATACTCCTAGATTCTCTGTTTTACATATTTTTCTGGGCAGTACATGAATTGCGGTTTGCCACGAATTGCATTTCATGGTTCGGTATGGTGTGGGAATTGTACGGTTTCGGTTTTCGGTGCGGTTTGTACCATCCCTAGTGTGTGTGTGTGTGTGTGTGTGGGGGGGGGGGTTATAGTGGTTACCAGGTGACTCATGACCTCATCAGTGATTCAGAGCAGTAGACTCTTGACAGACACATTCCATTCTCACCTTGCAATCGCTGAGTGCAGAGGTCACAGCAGCAGAAGCTGAAACTTCCCCATCCAGCACTGCTGCTGCCGAGCGTGCTGCTGCCGCTGCTGCCTTGGTGACTAATGTGTCTGAAAGCCACGCTAATGAAGTGGAAAGTGATGAGCTTCCCTTAAAGGGCTGCGTGTACAGCACACACACACGCGTCTATCCGGGGCACTAGAGTACGACCAGGTACACACGCACACGCACACGCACAGCAGTACACTGAGCAAGCAGCATCGCCAGCCTGCCTTTCTGTCTTCTTCTCCACCCCCCTCCCCCTCCTTTCTTCCATTCATTTATCCCCGAATCATAAGAGGGGACAGGAAACAGCAGGGCGAGCTCCAAAGCCATTTTAAGAGCGATCAAGTAGACACGGGGGCTGCCAGTGAGGATCTGTCTGACGAGTAGGAGGCTTCTTAAGTGGCTCTTGAAGCCTTCACAGTAGCCGGCTGCTACAGCTCCTGCTGCCTCCGCCTCTGTTGTTTCTGCTGTTGCTGCTGCTGCTTCTTATGCTGTTGACAGCAAGGCTTTGCCAAAGGCTACTGCACAACCGGAGAGCCCAGCGGAGCGGAGAAGAGCAGATCAAGTCACTCTGCTCTGTGTATATCTGCCTTAACAAAACACAACCGTGACCCAAGAGGGAGCACTGGCCACATCCACATCCTCCTCCTCCTCCTCCTCCTCCTCCTGCTGCTCTTCCTATTCCTCCACATCCTCCAACTCCTCTTTCTCTTCCTGCTCTTCCTCCTCCTCCTGCTCTTCCCAAGATCCGAGAACAGCCAGATCAGTGCGGCTTCTGAAGAGCTAGGCTCAAGTTCAGAGAGTTCGCTCTGGCATTCTATTTTTCTTCTAGTCTTCCTTTTCTTTTTTTCATTGCTGAAAGCAGAGTCCCGGAATTAGGATGTTGACTGAAACATCCAGGAAACCGCAAACTCCATGGAATGTGGGGAGGGACGGGAGAGAGAGAGAGAGAGAGAGAGAGAGAGAGAGGGGGAGAGAGAGAGAGAGAGAGAGAGAGAGGAGAGAGAGAGAGAGAGAGAGAGAGAGAGAGAGAGAGAGAGAGAGAGAGAGAGAGAGAGAGAGAGAGAGAACACTCGCCACTCACTCGCCGAGGCCTCGCGTACCTCTAGGGGCGGGTCAGGAGGCCTCGGCCGGCCTGCACATCAGCAGTTTCCTGCCGGCCGTCAGGTTTGTGTGTGTGGTGACTGAGAACGACTTACAACCCCCACGGCCTGCTAAGACTGGGGAGGAACATCAGTGTGTGTGTGTGTGTGTGTGTGTGTGTGTGTGTGTGTGTGTGTGTGTGTGTGTGTGTGTGTGTGTGTGTGTGTGTGTGTGTGTGTGTGTGTGTGTGTGTGCTAAGGTCACAGAGTTTGCACCTCCAGCCTGTGCCACCATCATGCCTTCCTACCATTTGTAGTCCTACAGACAGAGTGGGGGCTGGGACTGAGGCTGGCAGAGCACTAGTGGGGGGAGGGGGTAGGTTGGTGTAGTGTGGTGTAGTGTAGTGTAGTGTAGCAGTGTAGTGTAGTGTAGTAGAGCAGTGCAGTGCAGTGTATTGCAGTGCAGTATAGTATAGTGTAGGGTAGTGCAGTAGTGTAGTGCAGTGTACTTTAGCTGCAATGCAGCTGGCAGAGTATTAGTAGCGGGTAGTGTGGAGTAGTAGTATGGTGGTAGTTGTAGTGTAGTGTAGTGTAGTATCAACACCCTCAGTACAAACCCCCAGGCAGGCCCTTGCCAAGAGAGATCTGTGTCAGGGGGGGATGAGGGATTAGAGTGCTAAGCCCAGTCCACCCCCAACTAGCCTGCAGAGGACCCACGGCTCAAAAACAAACACACAGCATAGCACAGAGCACACTGGCTGCACTGCATATGTCCTCTCCAGAGCGCGTACTGTAGGCCACAGCTCTGTCTTTCTCTGGCTGTGTAGCTCCGTCTCAGAGCTGTCTGGCTGTCTGACTGGCTGTCTGACTGACTGTATGACTGACTGTCTGACTGAATGGGCAGTAGGGTTGTAACGGTACACTCAACTCACGACTGGTTTATATCGCGATTTTTAACATACTGTTCGATATACCCCCCCCATTTAAAATAAATAAATCATGATATTTAAAAATAAAATAAATTAAGTTTTTAAAAATAATAACAATATTGATTTGAAGCACCATCACATAATACCATGTGTTTTTTTTTCTGGACTGAAGGGTAACAGAACTTTCAAAGGGCATTTCACGTTAAGAGTATCGTGACTCTGCGTATCGCAATGTTTCGGTTCGGTGCAGTATCGCTACCGCTCTACTGAGCAGGGCAGCCCATCATCAGTACTGTGGGCAGAGGGACACAAGACAGACAGTGCCAAGACAGACAGACAGTCAATCAATCAGTCAAACAGACACACAGATGGACTCTAATGTTTCTCTGGAGCGGAGATCTGAATATTGCTCATGTTTATAGGTGTTTCCATGAGGCAAAGGAGAAAAAGAAAACATTCTTGGATTTTTTCGCACACCTCAGTTGGCAAGTGCGTCGGAGATGGCCCAGGGGTCGCTTGGCAGACTGTTTTTAAAAAACTCCTGCACACTAACCATTTCCCTGTTTTTCTTCTTATGAACAGCGTTTTGGTCCAAGGTCTTCATCAGGGTCTAGGACCGAAACGTTGTTCATTAAAGGAGAAGAAGAAAAAACAGTTTACGCTTATCTAACGATAATCAACTCATCATAATCACCTGTTTCGCCTCACCTCACACTTAAACAACAAACAAAAACAAAACCCCTTACACTTCTGCTGCGACTGCTGCTTTTTTTTTAT
The DNA here is from genome assembly GCF_034702125.1 of Engraulis encrasicolus. NCBI lineage: Eukaryota > Metazoa > Chordata > Actinopteri > Clupeiformes > Engraulidae > Engraulis > Engraulis encrasicolus. The sequence continues at coordinate 17,576,715 of NC_085860.1, forward strand.
CTCAGGTGGATGTGCTCCAAAGCTGTGGTGTGTGGAAGTGGTGTAAAAAAAATAAATAAACGTTTGACTGTTTGACTGAAACGTCTGACTGTTCTTCTCCCACAATTGATATTTGAAAGCGTACAGAATGAACCAGCATGCTCCTGTACTGCTGTATCCAATTCTGCTTGAATAGTAATGCACCAGGCAGCCAGGACTAATGGATTAGCTGTAAGCAGTACATGTGATTCTAGTCATGCTTGCCAAGAGGTGTTTGTTACACAGCCCAAACCGGCTCAATAACACAAGAGAACCCTCAATTAATGCACACAGCACACAAGGGCGTACGGCTTAATGAAAACGATGACATTTGTAATCACAATTAAAAACAGCAGCGTGAAAAGCCCTCGTGTAACCAGATCTGTTTGACTAGTGTGTCATAGGCGTGCTTACTGAGGGACGCTGTGGCGAACCCAAGTCAGGCCAATATCACAAAAGTGATCCATGCATTGTCATATGATCCAAAAGAGGAAGTACCGGTACTTTATTTAAAAAACATGATGCAGAAGTATCCTACAGTGGCCAGGCAGCTCCACACGACTTCTCTCTTTTCTCTTTCTCTCACCTGGGTTGATAAGAAACACGAGATCCGCTGCCACTACATCATCCTAGGACAAGACAAGATGAAGGGTGGTCAATCACCACCAGTGATGAACGCAAAATGGATTCATTAGTTACAATCTAGGGCCACGATATTCCAAATTACCTTGTTTAGGCTGTTCAATTCAACCCGGTGATGATTCAACCAGTCAATCACCTGGTCGACTTGGACAGGTAAAACCAAGTCATTTGGAATATGTGGCACTGGATTACAACTAATGAATCCATTTACCCATCACTGGTCACCACTGGTATGGTCTCTGATGCACAATGCCTGGTCACAACAGGACCATACTGCCTACAGCTGAATTACAGTTGGTGTGTGAACATTGGACAAGCTTTCTAGAAGCCAGCCACACAATAGGCAATGCAATAGCCTAGTGGTGGACAGTCAAGCACAACACATTGGAAACCATTTCCAGAATTTAAGACCTTGGTCTGGGCCTTTCCTGATTTGTATGTGTAGTTAGCAGAACCCATACCAAAAAGATGTAATTACAGTTAGAGCACGATGGAATGAGCCACAATTCCAAACAAAGTTAACACAGCAAGAAAGGTTAAATAGGAGAAAAACAGTGTACCTAGAGAGGGTGTGGCAAATATAAAATTGATTGTCCAAAGAATCTTTGGCTTGTCCTTGAGTGTTATGGACCAAAGTGGTGCATGGCCTACATGAGAACATCTTGGGGCCATTCCTAGCCTACATAATGGGTAGCTAGCTGTAATGGATTGTTTTTCAATACGATGTCTGCAAACAGCCATTGCTTTTCAATACTACAGCAGGGGAAAGCCATGCCAACTGCCCCCCAAAGGCCAAAGCGCCCATGGCCAATTCAATTTTAACCCAGGCCATCAACTGAGACAACCCTCCGCAACTGGGTCCAAATTGATTATCTGCCCCGCACTATGCTGAGCTCAGCGCGGTGCAGTGCAGCGCGGCGCGGCATCATCGTGTTATCTCTAGGGCCCGATTAATGGTATAGTGATGAGAGGGGGTCAGGCGGTAAGGCAAGCCCTGAGAGAACTCATGCAGATGGCTCCAACAAGAAACCCAACCGCAGCTGAAGTGGGCTATCTAACGGACCAGGGCTGCTGGGTTTTTTTCTCTCATGTTTCACACGGCGAGAGGCCTCATCTGTCATGCCATCAGGGCTATCCGGTGCTACGCAGGCCCAACACGTCACCTGCTGTGGGCCAAAGAGCACTGGAGGATGCACACACTGCTGTCTTATCAGATATGAATACACATCTTGTGTTACTCACTGATCTTACTTACGGTAATCATGGGTTACTCAACAGCCCAATTCCCATCACAGAAGACATCAAGCCGAAAGTTTTTTTTTCTCTTCTAAGCTTATCTAATAGAATAAGTTATAGAATCGGCAATGGACTCTCTTAATTTGGCATTGTAACAAGTACAACAAAACTGAGCGGTTGTTGTCTGGTGAAGCAATTAATTAAAATAAGAGAGAAAATATATTAGAAGAGTTATCAAAACCTATGTCTCGAGGTCCGTTTGCGGCCCTTGAGGCCGTTTTATCCGACCCCCGATATAATTGTATAATGTTATGCAGCTTCACATGTAATATGACATATTTTGTAAAGGAATCTTAGAAAATATGTTTGCAATACAATTAAGCCATGTTCAGGGGACCTAGAGAAGGTGGGATCTGTTTTAAAAGGTGGCTGCCTTCAATATAGCTCTAAAGTGCAGGGGGAAATCCTGTTTTGGGTTCATATTACGGCCCTCAAGAGAACTTTTACAGCCCTTGGATGAATTTGAAGTGGCCCCTCGAATGAAAGAGGTTCCCCACCCCTGCTGTAGAGAATAGAATTGGCCTTTTTTAGGCGGCAGGTGTTGTACAGGTCTTCCACAGAGGGAAGAGGGCAGCCGATGATGTTCTGTGCTGCCTTTATGATCACTTGTTCCTTTTGTCATTTCCAACAACTCCACAGATTTCACCCAAATCCGTTCATGACCTTTTTAAGACAGTTATCCAGCTGACAAACAAACAGACAAACAAACCAATGCGACCGAAAACATCCTTGGTGGAGGTAAAAAGTGAATAAATGAAAAAGCTTTTACACACACGCACGCACGCACGCACACACACACACACCACAATCAGCCAACTTGGTGTCACATATGAATGCACTCATCGTAGCATCTGAGGATGCTGCTTGCTTACCCTCTACATTCCATTCCTCCATTGCTACTGCTGATATACACTCTCACTTTAACCACATTCTTGATCTTGAAATAGCGCAAGCAGTGAAGAAAAGAAGCAAGTGAGAAAACAAAACAAAAAAAAGGGTTGAAACATGTACTGTACAGCAGACTCGACTTGCAGAAAATGTGCATGCTTGCGTGTGATCAAAACAAGAGCGAGGCAGGCAGCTGACGACTTGTCAAAACAAAGCAGACCCAGGTGGCGGGCGCCTGCCAACAAGCAGCAGCAGCAGCGTGTGGCGTTGTGGGCCTCAGCCTGAGCACTCTGTGGCAGCTCGAAAAGGAAGAGCGAGCCGCACACTTGCTCCCCCAGTCAAAACACCAGGCCGAGCACGAGCAGCCCTGAGCTATGACAGGAATATGGCCAATTAGGCCTGCCCCCCCCCCCCCCCCCCCCCCCCCCCCCCCCCCCCACCCCCCCCCCCCCCCCTCCCCCCCCCTCTCTGAGTCTGAGTCGTGCTTTGAGTCGAGACAGGTCCCAGGTCAGCCGAGAGCCTGAAGGCCTTTCAGGGCCAAGGAGCCTTATTAGCACTCAGTTCCTAGTCAAGTGAGTAAGGGAACAGAACAGAAAGAAAAGAAAAGAAGGGAAACAAGCTGTACTGAGAACATGTTAAGCCTCTCGTACATGCTCAGTGAGGCGGTGTGAGAAGGTGGTGTTTCAACAAGGAGAAGAAAAAAAAAATGCTGATTAACTTAACAAAGTAAGGCTGAAAATTTGGCACTTATGGCTCAAATTAGTGCTGACTGGACAACTTTACGCAAGCAGCAGTTGTTGACGGAGGAAGAGGGAAAAAATAGCGGAGCATAAATAGCCATACTGTAGCCGAAGGGAGAAAGCTGAGCGGGCCAGGCCCACCTCAAGGGCGGGGCAGTGGGGCTGAAGGGACTCTGGACTCGGGATGGGAGGGAGCGACAAAGCAAACCTCAGTGACTGACTAGGCTAATGCACAGACATGGCCCAGTGGTTAAGGAGAGCTTGCCTCTAGCAGAAGCAAAACATGTCTGGTTGCATAACAGCAAGACGCATTATCTCTGGGTAGTCGGCTGCGAGGCTGACCTATCCTAGACGTTGACATCATAATATGCACGCACACACACACACACCACAATGTGCGCAAGTTTAAGAAAAACTTTGAATTTTTGACCTGTGGACTTTTGGGTATTCATGCGATTACACAAAAGGGGAGGGGGAGGGGGTGCACACAATCGAATGTACACAAATTGCAGTTGCATATTGTGCACGCACGTACAACACCAAGGCTATGCACTTCGCAGTTAAGATGAGAATGAGGAAGTCCAGTTTGAACAGAAATCTCTAGTTTCAGCTTATATCCCAGTGGTCTGCATGACTTGAGAATCCCCCTGAAAGTATCTAAGCTTGCTCCCTGGCCCACATGAACACACACACACACACACACACACACACACACACACACACACACACACACACACACACACACACACACACACACACACACACACACACACACACACACACACACACACACACACACACACAGCTCCCCATCATCGTTCAGGCAGCATGGCTGTAAGTCCTCCCAGACTCCGCCAGGAAATTCTGTCTTCCATTCATCACAGCAGGAAGCTGCTTGCCTTTCAAATGTATTGCACAACCACGCAAGCCTATGTGGGCCGTGGCGTGCCAGCGCAAGTGCACAGCGACGAGGCGCGCGGGCCCGCGCATGCATGCACAACACACACACACACACACTTGACTGCCTCTGCTCCCAGAGCGGTCTGGATCACAGGCTTGGGTCAAAGAGATCATGTGCCGCTGGCTGACATCAAGTGTTCCTTTCGTGTGTGTGTGTGTGTGTGTGTGTGTGTGTGTGTGTGTGTGTGTGTGTGTGTGTGTGTGTGTGTGTACCGTGTACGAATACAACCGCCATGCCTGTGGTCTGGGCTGCAGCATATCTGAGCTTGTGCAGCAGTGTGCACAGCATAGCGCTCTTTTAGGCAGCCCAAGAGCAGAGCGGAGTTGAGTTGAGTTGAGAGTAGAGGGCCGGGCCGGGCCCCAGCATTGCCGTTCAGGCAGCGGCTAACTGGGAGTGGCAGGTTACATAACCGACACATAGCGTTCCTGTACAGTACAACTGCTGCCGCCGCTTGCTGCTGCTGCAGCAATAAGCCATAGGAGGGAGCGGTCTGTAACCCATAACATGGACTGAACACACATGCCGAGATTACGCCATACGCCACGCACACTACTGATGTTTTGAGTGTTGATGGAACATGGACGACTGGGTGACATAGAAACAGCGTCACTGAGTCACTGAGCCAAGCTCACCCCTTGGAGCTCAGAACGGGCTGTATGAAATGAAAAAGAATGCATGGAATGGGAGCTTTAGCGGCTAACTACACTCTAGATAAGTGCTACACTTACATGGAACATAGTTTAACTCGCTCGGGCTCCTGCGCGTAGTGATTAGCCAGAAGGGCATGTCAACCTGTGCAACACGATTAACCTAATGGGCATCGCTTCACCACAGCCATGAACCACTGCTCCAAAAACACACTTCCTAAAGAAGACAGCAGTCAGAACAGGCGTAACTGATGCCTAGCCAACATGACCAGACCAAAACACGCAAGACAGTGGTTCCCAAACTAGGGGTTGGGACCCCTACTGAGGTCGGGGACAAAAAAATTCTGAAGTCCAGAAGGGGATCCCAGCTGAAAAAGTTTGGGAACTACTGACATAAGTGAAGCGCAGCTGAGCAGAAATGGTGTCGCATCAACTGATTTTGGGGGGAGGGGGGGTATATACTGGCTACTGGAACATCATGTTAGCACAGCACATACAGCACAGCACACTGAAATACTACCTAGCCTACTCCACTTTGGTTCCTAGGTAAGCCGACCTACATCCATCTGATCTTGTGTGTTAATTATTCAGCCAATGGCCTTGTCATTCTACTTGCTGGAAGGGAAGGGCACGCAGGGCTAAGCTGATGACCGAGGACTAACAAACCGATTTTAGTCCAGTGACGTTGCATGCATACCTACCCTAATGAGAACGACTGGGTACTGCTAGCAGCGCTATCTTACAAGACACTCATAATATACAATCTCAAGTTTCATGCAGATGAAAGCTGATGTTCACGACCACCCATGCTTAACAACATAAACGGTACAATAACAATAAGCACAGCTTAACAGAAAGAAAGCACAACTGAAGGCGAAGATCGACACCGTGTTTTGAGAAGAAACAAGCGATTTGATGCTCATCGCTCCTTCAAAATTACAATATCATGCATTGCAATCTCTTGCAAAGCATTAGGCTAACATTGTGATTTTTCAAACTAACTTCACACCATCACAAACCACACTGCCTCAGTCAGTACTAGTATAGTACTCGTACTAGTAACGTAGTATCTTCTTGTGAAAAGACTATTGATAGTCAGTACGAGATGCCATGTCAAGGAAACAGCATAGATACACTTGATCATTTGGAATGTAGCAACCAGAAAGCTACAGAAAAGTGAACCACATCTGATTATGACTGGAACTGATTTCAAAGAGTGCAGTCTAAAGAGCATAGGTCAGCGTCTCTTACTCTACATGATGACACTGAATGTGATGCTTAAATTTAGAAAGTGTATTTAAATCAATTCACGTCATACCTTGCTTGTAGTATTAAACTTTTGATAGTTTAATACAGCAAGATTTTGAACTTAAATCACAGACGCGTCGGGGTGGAGAACCCCCATTTATCTCCATGTTTTGCCATGTAAGCCAATTGAAAATGACGTGGCTGCTAGGCAGAGTTTAAGGCAGTTTAAGGCTAAGCACTAAATATGCAATGCACTCAATGACTCAGGGCAGTCCAGCAACAAGAAGTAGCTTCCCCATTAAACACACGAGCTCAGCCACATCTATCAGGTTGCTCTCCTAACAAGCCATACCCAAACTCAAACAAAAGGTCAGCGGCTTTTTGTTGGAAGAAATGACCAGAAATGAGTGGCTTTTCCTTGTTGTGTTTTAATAAAAACAATGGCATCCCTTTAATTGCACTCCAAAATCTAATTTGTTTTTGCTTCTGCCACTTAAAACATTCAACATGGCGATAAAAAGCCATTTGTAATTAACATTCCTGGAAATTTCACCACAAGGCATGAAAGCAAACATGTTGCGGTGTGTGGAAAATGTGCTCCAATCCTTGTGTTGGCCTTCTGCAGTGTTTACTTTCTCCTTCCCCAGGCTCTGCTGATTGGTTTTTGAGGACAGTCTGACGCGGATAGGCCCCCCAAGAAGGCCTTGGGGCCCAATTTCCACCAGCAAAGGAGGCTGTTCATTTGATGCTAATTAGCGAGGCTAAAGTCCTGTTAGAATCAGGAGCCAGTGTCACCGATACGTCAGATAGAGCAGACAGACGAGCTGCTAATCTATCCCCAGCCGCCCTAGTAACGCTAACCACAGACTTCTACAGCTACTTCTCAAGTACGGTAGCAAAGGCAATATATAGCCTACTAAAAAAATAAAATGAAACCTTACCTCAAGGATGTCTAAAATATGAGGACCATTTAGTGTCTCTGTTTAGTTATTTACCATATATCCAAAGGTGGGGGGTATTACACTGATTGATTGAAGTTTATTCTCTTTCACAAACATATTAGGCAGAGTTTGAGTAACTAACACGTCATAAAATATGATAACTTTGCACTATTAAATAAATTGCACATCTTAGCAGCTTATTAGCTTTTAATATGTCGTAGCAATTTGTCAACAGCCAAGATAGATGATAACATTAAATTAAGGTAGTGGGATGGTGGTTGGGATAACACATGTTGGCCTATTGTTTGAGTTGCTATCGCCAGATGCAGACTTCTAGACTTCCTCCTTGCTCCATGAACATCCATCTGAAGCCATGCCATATGCGTTGGTCTACAAAGTTGTCTATTGTAAAAAAAAATCAAAAATTGCACGTGATTGGGGAAACCACTTTTTTAATGAGGGGCTACTTTAATTACGCACAGATTTGGAAATACAGTTCAAATTTCAGAATGAATGTTGATGAGCAAGTCCATACGAGCGGCCATTGCCGTCCGAAACAACTGTTGCATTTCACAGTTTTCCACTAAGTTCAAACCTCGACTATGTTAAATCTCTGAAACTCCTGTGATCCCGATTGGTTCTATTGCATGGTGGTTCAGGAGCAGAGCAGGGTGAATCTGAAGATCCTCCAGACCCACAGGTAAGCTCACGAAGCTGAGCGGAAATAGACAAGGGCCGACCAGAGCCGGGTAAGCCACAGCCTAGCTCCTTTATTTGATTCTTCTAAAATTACTTTTAGAAGAATTAATTTTATAATTTCTGCTTCACAGAATTATCAAGAAAGAAGCACCTCAGCTGATGATAGCATATTTTTAAAAGTGCCATATAGTTAATAACAGCTGAAGTAACCTTGATACACTTTAACACAAATGTTAATAAAAGGTCTGAAAACTAAAGTACCGCCACCAATGGTAATCTAGCCAAGATGTATGCATGCACGTGTCAGAATGAGGTGACACAAAAGCTAAATTCTGTATTACAGCCAGCCTTGCAGATCCACACTGAAATGTGCAACAGTGCATATGTTTTGTCTGACTAAGTACCTTGTCAGGAAAAGGATGCACTTCTTGGTACAAACTTCACAAGAACAGAAAGGGAAAGACTGTCCAAAAAAGCCCAGCTTGATGCAAGCATTTCAGCAGAAAACCCAGCAAGTCCCCGAGACTAGACACCCACTGCTGTTTCTGTCAGTATGTGCTGTCAACATGAGCAAGCTTGTCTTTGCTGTAGGCTCCTGAAAAACACGCTTTTAAGGAGCCACTTTGTCAATCTGGGCCATCTTACTGAGCTGAACTGTAGCAAAGATGGCTTTGTATGTGTCACAAGCCGCGTGTGTGTGTGTGTGTGTGTGTGTGTGTGTGTGTGTGTGTGTGTGTGTGTGTGTGTGTGTGTGTGTGTGTGTGTGTGTGTGTCTCTGTTTGTTTATTGTGGGGGTGTGCCAGTGTGTTTGTTGTGTGTGTGTGTGGGGGGGGGGGGGGGGTGTATGTTTGTTGTGGGGGTCGTGCCAGTGTGTTTGTTGTGAGGGTGTGTGCACGTTTGTTGTCGGGGTGGGGGTTAAAGACCTTGGCTGGGCTGGAATTACATGGTGTTTGGTCTGCAGTCATCTGCATTTAGCAGTCTGGGGGCCCGTGGAACAGCCGAGCAGAGTGCTGCCTCACTGAACATGTCAACCCTTCACACCCCACTGATCTTTATCACACAACACTGAAGGTCCATCTTGAAGCAGGGACACGCTCAAGTAAAGACGATAACCAAAAAAAGGCTTTAATAACAAAGGCCTATTAGGTAGCAACATTAGATAGATTTCAATTTAAATGTATGGCCCCATGCTTCTAAAACATGCGGATGCAGCATCACTAAATAGTGCTGGGAGGGCTCTGAAATACACTGTATTATGGATTATGGTGGTTCTCAGAGAGAGAATTTGGCCAGGTCACGCCGCCAAACTGACCGATAGTCCCATCACTAAGTTCCAGCATTCAACCTTTACCACTTTTTAAAAAAAATAACAAGAATGGAATTAGGAGCTGAGGAAAGCTGTGAATGCTGAGAAATGCTTCCTGTTCAGCTTCCAGTCATCTGTTTCTGCCCTAGCGAAGTGCACTCACGTCAGTGAGCACGCTCACTCCCAACACAGTGTAACACTTCTGTCTGAGCAGTAGCCTATTACATAATGTCCAAAGGGTCTCTCAGAGTACGGTATAGGAGAAGGAAGTGTTTTGTTTTGGGGTTTTTTTTCTCTAGAGGAAGTGTTGCCGTGCCTCAGTCAATGTTGCAAAAGTTCAACACCTAAAATGCGTGAAGAAAGAGCATTTCAAGAGCTCAGTTTCTTTTAAATGTGGGTGCAAGGCCTGATTGTAAAGGAACTGAAGCACAGGCGAAAATGCATAAAAAACAGGAAGTACTGAATGCCTGCCCCGGCACACCGCTGTTCCAGGGTTTTACTGTCTCTCACAAATCACTCCTGTCAAATGCAATTATGAGAAACACACATATCGCTGTAGTGGTATGATGACACTTGTGAAGGTGTTCTCTGCGAAGTTCCACAGGTGCTTCTGAGGTCGTGTAACTCAACTCATAGCCCTGGGGGCAGAGTGCAACGGCACATGTGAATATGTGAAAGTGTTTTCAAACAGCCAGAAACCACCCACTTTTCTGTCGGCATGGCATTTAGCATTCTACGACGAGCTTCAAGAATCTATGTATGAACTTTCGTTTTGCATACCAAAACAAGACGCCCTATAAAGCTACTCCACCCTGACAGACATAGCTGTTCTTCAAGCAGGTTGTGCAACAGAATACTTTTGGGTGTAGCTATTCCTGCACATGCGCCGCAACTGTGAGAACACACAGTTTGCCTAAAAGCTAAACTAAAGCTAAAGCTTACTTCGAACGAACACATTCCTGTAATAACCACCATCAACAAGCAGACTGCTAAATTCTTATTTTGAGTACAGTTTGTCCATTTGCGGAGAATGAGCACAAGCAGTACATGTTGTCATTAAAAAAACAACAACAAAAATAAATCAAGCATCTTGCCTTTGACTCTAATGTTCCAGTCATCGTTTGGTAAATAAATGTACAAAAAAAACCCATCACCTGAATATTCCACTCCACATCTCTGCCCAACATCTTTTCATTTGTAAAACTAATCATTCATAATAATGAATAATTAAAACCAGCATGGTGCTCACCTGTAATATCTGGACTGCAGATACGTGGAGCACACAGCCTTGGACACGTGGCTGGCCGAGCCGAAGTCGATGACTTTAACCCTGTACGGCTGCCGCACGGGGTCCACCAGCATGATGTTCTCGGGCTTCAGGTCAGCGTGGATGAGGCCCAGGCTCTTGAGCTTCTTCAGCGCCGTGGCCACCTGCTGCAGCACGGGCCGGATCACCTTCAGCGGCAGCGGACTGAACTTGTTCTGCTTGAGGAAGTCGTACAGGTTCTGCTCCAGCATCTCGAACACCAGGCAGGTGTGGCTGCGGTGCTGGAAGCACTCGTAGGCCCGCACCAGGTTGTGCTCCTCTGCGTTCTCCCGGCTCAGGCGAGCCAGGATGCCCACCTCTATCTGTCCTTGCCGCGCGTACGACGGGTGGTTCTTCAGGATCTTGATGGCCACGATGTCGCTGCTGCCGCGCTTCCAGCACTTCACCACCTGACCAAACGTCCCGCGGCCCAGGAACTCCAGCACCTCGTAGGTGTTCTTCATGGAGCACAGCACCTCGTGCTGGACCAGCTGGTAGTCCCCTTCCACGGTGCCGCCGCTCGTCACCGCTGCTGCTGCTCCTGCCGCCGCACCACCAGCACCACCACCCCCAGTAGTGCCGGTCTCCTTTAGCGGGACCACTGCTCCCGCTGCCGCCGTCGTTGTGTTCCCTACACTAGTTTGCAACATGGCAGGCAGGGTGGAACAGTCCTCTACTATCTGCATGGTGCTGCTTGAACTATTCTCAAAAGCCCCACTTTGACTTTGATCAAGACCACATCTCATAGGCCTGGCAACCAAGTCCAAGCCTTCGTTGCTGCCGCTACCACTACCACTACCGCTACCGCGTCTGTTATTGGTGTTATCCTCCGGGCCTTTCCCCAGTTCTCGCCCTCCAGCCCTGCTCCTGCTGTTGCAGCTGCCACCACCACGTCTGCAGACACCACCACCGCCGCCACCGTCAGACTCTGGAACGGCTGCTGTTGCAGTCACTCCGCGGCGGCTGCCCTCCGGCCTTGTTGCGTGCTGTGCTGAGGCTGCCTCCTCAGAGCAGGAGACTCTTCCTGGGGGCTCAAGGGCTGCTGCTGCTGCTGCTGCTGACAACGACAGGTGCTGCTCGCTCCGCACTGGTTTCTGCAGCTCCTGATCGCCCGCTGGATGTCTGTTGCAAACTGTTGACACCTCAGTCTCTGAGGGAGGAATATGAGTTGAGAAGGGCGCGACGTCGTCGTCGTCGTCTAGATTAATGCCGATCACACGCACCTGTGGGATCCTCTCGTGGTATGCAGCACAGCGGCTGAGCACAACTCTGGGTTGCTTTATATTGCAAAAGGCACTTGACTGGGTTTGATAAACATGCGGTGGGTACACCAGGACCTGTGTGGCCATACCTGTAGGGCAAGAAAGAGAACGTATAAGTAGTGTTTTGACATTTTCACATCAAGCTACATACAGTTACGAACAGAGTTGTACAAAGTATAAGTAGAAGCACTCTTACAGCTGTAATTACAACACCAGTGGTATGATATTACATGGTTTCAACTTTGTAATATCATACTGTGTTGTAATTACATCTGTAAGGGTGCTTCTATTTCTACTTTATACAACTCCGGTTATGAAGACAAGAAACAAACTAGAACTTTCAATAAACATGTGCAAGTGCAACTACATTAACAGGTATATGGAGCACAGTTCCACAACCCCACCACAGGGACCAAGCTTCGATTCCCCAAACAGTGCAGTGTACTGTCAGCACAGAACAGTTTGTCGGTGAAGAACACTTTGTCCTCAGGGCAGAGGAACACGGCAAAGCATAGCTAAAGTCAGTGCAAACAATGCACACTAAAAAAACATGCTATGGGTGACTGGAATAAACACAAATAAACTAAAAAAATATATATAACAATAACAACAACAATAATAATAGAATTTCTCCATGCTATCCCCCCCATCCAAAAAGTCTTATTAGAGAATAATCTGCTTCAAACCCTCTCTAGGCAAATACCATCAGTCTTCCAAAGTAATGTGGATTACTAATACAGTCGCCTGCAATACTCAACAGTCTACTTTTAAGGTAATCAGTGTGTCTAGACATAATTGTCACAAATGGGATGAGAGCTGAGGGGACACATAGTTCAAGCCAACAGAACAGACCGGTGAGGCAGAAGTTGAACTTTTGTTGCATAATGCATTCAGTAAGGCTAAGTCTGGAGACATGTTACAACTAGAGGCTTATCACTATAGTAAACTAATGCCAACTAATGTTGTTTTCTGGACAAACAATAGTAACCAAGGGTGACATAAGTAAGGAAGGCGGCAGTCAGCTGAGGCACTGCTTGACATAACGCTTGATGGAGTGACAAACTCTACATGAGAAGTTTTAGATCATCTTCACCTGCTGTAAATACGTTTCAACAGTAAACGCTGTTTTGAATATTGTAACAGGACAACTGAACAGGTGGTTTGAATACAGCCCTCCAAACTGAAAATGAGGACCCGGCAGTGTTGGCATAAACTGGATTACATAACGTGAACTGTTACATGCCTAGGCTATAACACACTGAGCAAATTATCTTCGCCCTCTGAACTCGTGTAGAACTAGACTATTTACGTTCCAAGTGCAGATCTGTAGGGCCTTGCACAGGGACACTTTCAGTTTAATTAATACTTTGAGCTAGCACTTTGTTGAAATGTCAATAGACCACCAATTGTCTAAACTTAACTCAGTGGCATTGTCGTCACTCTTGTTAGAACATAGTAGCTGGCATTATCAAACATTACATTACTCAGAGTTTCTAAGAATAGTTCTAGAACAGCTGCTGTAATGTTAGCAGTTGATAAAATTCACTAGCTAGCCTTCAACAGTGCTAGTAGCTACTGAACTGCGTAGGCAAGGATCATTGCATTCGCCGTATTTTGCTACAATGGCAGGCCTTAATTTGACACAAATATTCGATAGAGCAGAGAGCATGGAAAATGCGTTACACCAGATCCACAGCTCTAGCTCCGTTTCCTTCCAGGAAAACAAGAACATATTGCCAACACAACTTCGTAGACTGTTGACTAGCCTGCTAGCTAGCACTGGCTGGCAAATGTTAGCCATAGAACTAACTTAACGTTGGTTGTTGTGGTACGATAGACAAATGTAAAGACATTTGGATATTGCACATACGTTAGGTAATAACCACGTACCTTCACAGGCCGTTACAATAGCCTGAACTCCAGCCTTTTCCGAACATGTTATGGAGTTAAATTTTACCCACACCATGCTCAGAACGCCTGCCTTGCTGCCATCTTGTCCTCCTGGACAACAGCGGAGACATCGGCGACGACAAATCCCTAACCATACACATTTTTCAACTTCGTTTAACTAGCATTTTTTGTTGGTGGAAGGATCACCACAGAGTCCATATCGTAGTTACAGACCATTAGTTTCGAATTTTGTTCTTCCAGTTTGTGCTGGTCGGGGGGAAAGCCCCATAGTTACACTCTGAAAACACTGACAGCAGCCAAAACAGAACCTTCCATCCGCTGTCGTCTAGCACTTCCCCGACACAGAGTCGCAGGTTTGCTTGGTTGGCTGACAGGCTAGGTAGCCAGCTAGCACGCTGTGTTCCACCCAATAACTTTTCAGTCTAGTTGTGTTGCTCCCACCCAAGATAACATCTTTGGTTTCCACCCACGTTAACAGAAGGGCGCCTAGTCTACGCGGCAAAATTACGTATTTAGTTCTAGATTCTAACGCACGTTACGGGGTTTAACGTGTATTTTATTGAGCACGCTTGTTTTAAGCAAACATGGAACATTTCCCGTTCCAGAATAACACATGATGTTTGACAGCAAGGGGCAACAGGTGTGGAGTACAACTGCTGGTGGCAAATTCTAGGCCTAGACTCTATGTAAGGACTATCTAATTGGCATCCTGTGCATATGTTTTTCAAGTTAAGTTACAGTAATGTCTGAAAAAAGAATGAAATGGACTAGGAAATGAAAACAGATGATTTTATCCAAGTCCACCGTGGCATAATAATAATAAAAAGAGCTGTTACACTTAACAATGCGTGGATGGTCAAGTCATTTTGATGTCAGCTGCTGCATTCTTCAAATCAATCATAAATAATGCATTAATCCAAATGACACCTATATCTCACCACCAGTTTCTAAACTTCCTTGTATTTCTCAAGACGCTGAGGCCTACAGAACCTCGAACATGTGTAGGCCTAATAACTAAATGGATTGTGTGTGGGAGTTTTGATTTGCAATGGATTGGAACGAGACAAACTGTATTCACCACTTTTCCATTGGCCTGATGCAGCTGCTGGTTTCTATCACCTTTGGTGGAAAGAAAACCTCTTTACATAATGCATAATAGAGCCGTATAATAAGCGTGATTGCCATCTAGCGTTCAAAACATTAACTGCTTTTTTACACACCCTTGTAAAATAATTCCAAACAACTGATGTTGCAGACATATTTATTAGGATTTTCCCATATGGTTTAAACGCCATGTTTGTATTATTGCAGCGATAACTGTTAATGATTTCCAGAAACTAGCAAAATAATGTAGCACACAGTGCTCACTCAATTTTATAGTGACCAATAAATAAGTGCAAAACAACCGGACATTCAACACAGCAAACAAGTACAAAATAAGTTTAAATATCAACTGAAAACATTTTGCTTTACAAATGTGGTTAAAAAATCTACCGTTCAGTATAATCCACTTGCTCTTGGCAAGCGTTTTTGTCATTACTTCAGACATAACTGTACTCGGAAATAGCAAAACAATACAATCGGTATGCAACATCCTCTGTTGCTGACCTGTAACTCCTTTTCTTTGCCGTAATAATTCCCACCCAGTGTATCGGTATTCTCATCAGCAAGAAAGCATTGATTTGTGATGGCCCAATAAAACTACATAGCATGGCCACAGATACAGTATGAGATGAACACAGTGACCTACAGGGTTTCAGACGATTCTGTGTGGGGGCAGCAGTGCAAAGACACAGTTTGTTCTCTGTTACCATTATTTTCATGACTCGCACACATAGAGGGCATTTGGTGGGAATACAGTATCATCTCTCTCTCTCTCTTGGCATTAAAACTAAATTAATCAGCTGAGGATGGACAGAAGCAAAGCACGCTAAGGCACCAGTCAATTACATCAACACCTTACTTTTAACCCCTGTAATTCTCATCCTGTCAAATACAAATGCTTATTTACTACTAAGTGAATCTAAAATCTCATTTAGCCTTTTACAAATTCAGGAATGTCAACTTCCAGCAGTCCACTTTGCAGCAAGTGTATAATACACATAGTCAGAGGGAGTAGATTCTAAGAGTATAGGCGATGCAGGTGGGCTTGTCAGCGTTCTGCTGCCTCAGAGGTGAGACAACATAAGGGCGGGTAACTGGACTGAGGGGTTGATAAGCCTGGCTAAATGGGGTTCAACTGGTTCAAAGTGACCAGTCATGTTCAAAATGGATTCATTAGTAACAATCTAGTTCCACATAATATGTGATAACATGACTTGGTTTTACCTGTCCAATTCAGCCAGGTGATTGACTGGTTGAACGATCACCTGGTTGAATTGGACATCCCCCATCCTCCTCCATGACTGAGGTACCCTGAGCATGGTACCGTCCTGCTGCTTGTCACTCCTAGTTGAGGCGCCATTAGGGGCTGCCCCCTTGCACGGGTGAGACATAAAATGCAATTTCGTTGTGTGCAGTGTATACTTGTGTGCTGTGGAGTGCTGTGTCACAATGACAATGGGAGTTGGAGTTTCCCAGGTGGGCTTTCACTTTTCACTTCGATATGTGGCACTGGATTGTAACTACCGGTGATGAATCCATTTTGCCCATCACTGCCAATGACCCATGCTGCTGCTCAGGTCTCCACTGTGGTGGTGCTTCCCTCGTCGCCCAAGATGTCCTGGAGGAGGTCCTGGTAAAAAGGGGAGTAGACCAGCTTGTTGAAGTTCACCAGGCGCCCCAGCCGCACGGCCAGGTCTTCCAGCTCTTTGCTGATGGGCGCCAGGCCTCCTGGCATGGCCACGGGACTCCTGTGGGGGCTGTACTCCAGAAACGCCATAAGGTAGGTCTGTATGCGCGAGTCTGTGGAACAAGACAGTAATGACACATGAATTTCCCCACTGTGGGATAATTAAGGGCATACTTCCTTTACGTGCTGCTTACGTACTTACGTACTTACTTATGAAGCATTCATCAAGCATACCTAAAAGCTGATACACAACAAGAAATATTAACTCCTTAAGACACTACCCCTGTTATAAATTAGCTGTTACCAGAATGACAATGACCAAGTCGTAATGTATTACTAAAGGCCCTCTACAATGTCATAGTAGTGTAATACTATACGCTTTTTCAGTGACTATTACAACGTGCCAGTGGCGGGACTGTGTCTAGTAAGAGTCTATGGACAACATTAGGAATAATTCAGTCTAAACCACTTAAGACTGCCTCAAGCTTTACTGATCTTGTGATACTATGCCATCAGAGGTGTGCAGAATTGAGAAATTGTACCCCCACACACTAGTAAGCAAGCCCCTTATCGGACAAGTGAAATACATTTTAAGTGGAACAGCAAGTAGATGGCGTAATATGCTTGCTTTCTCTTTGGTTCTTATATTGTTATACTCTATATACATGGCTATGCCTGGGTCGAAGGATGTCATTAATATGTGATAGCCAGCCATGTCAATCTTCTTTGACATGATTGATCAGAATGACCTTCCCTTGCAGAATGAGAAGTATGTACTGGTACACACCTATGAGCTTCAAAATGGGATTGTCAGGGCATTTCACTGCTGCAATCTGGCCCTTCAAAGCACTCTGCCGGTCGCATGAGAAAGGAGAGAAAGCGTGCTTGGACAGGCACTCCTCCAGCTCCACACACATCCGCTCCCCTATGGTGGCAAAGGCCTCTTCTGCATTAAACGAGCTGAAAAACAAAGACAGCATTGTTTGAAAAAAAAAAAGGGGGTGGGGGTGCAGAATCGCACTGGGTCACGCGTCACCCATGTGTGCGCACACTGCATACACAAAAGTCCATCTTTGTTCAAAGACCAAGAAATCTGTGTCAAATTGTACGTCTGTGAATGTGACTTCACTGCTATTGGTCCATCAGTGTTTCTTGTACTGTCTTGCACTTTGATGTCAGTCTGTAAATGTCGGTCCTGTGTATGTCTATGTCCTTCATGGTATAGAGAGAGAAACGTAATTTCAATTTCCTTGTATGACCTGTGCATATGAAGAAACTGGCAGTAAAAGCTGACTTGTGATGGATATTACTACAGTATTTGTCTTACGGTGTGTGCCTCTCGGAGAGCAGCACCCTGACGGTGCTCTTGAGATGGTCCATGAGGCCCGGCAGGCCAGAGATGGCCTCCCCTGCGCTATTGTAGATGATCAGCAGCACGGACGCCACCGTCGTCAGCTGATCTAGCTCCACCTGCATCTCCTGGAAACGAACCTGGTCCATCAGCAGTGTCTTTACGCGAGGATGAGAGAGAGAGAGAGAGAGAGAGACAGGGAGAGACAGGGAGAGAGGGAGAGGAAAATAAAGGGAATGAGAGAGAGGGGGGAAAGAGAAATAGAGACAGAGACAGAGACAGAGAGAGAGAGAGAGAGAGAGAGAGAGAGAGAGAGAGAGAGAGAGATGGAAGATAAACATAGGAATCAATTGGGTCCTTTTATTCAACACTACTCAAGTCCTAACAGTCTTTTAGGCAAGGCAAAATATTTCAGTGTGGTGTACAGAGGACGACAGTGAATGGCCCTCTGAGTCTCATATTATAGTTATATAGAAATATCATATTTAATTTGTTTTCCTCAAAATGAAATCTACTGTATACACTCATCATCTATGACTGACCTCTGGAAAAGGCGAGGCATCATGGTCCCACTTGAGCAGACACAGGTAAGCGTGGTTGTGTACAGTGAGGGGCTGAAGGCTGGAGGAGGGTCCCGCAGCCGCCCCCGCCCCCGCCACATCACTCTGCTCCTGTCTACTTCTTAGCTTGTGTGCCGAGTCCTCCAGCCATTTTCGAGTGAAATCCAGAGCATCTGAAATGAACACATGAATTGGATAACAATTTGAACTAGAAATGCACTCAGAGAGTGCAAACCTCCGCCAAGGAAGCTGAATTTGGTTGTAATATTTGTGACATGTCGTGGTGTAATCCATGCATGCCTGGCTATTTATAGGCTAGGCCTACAGTGTTCAGAGAAGTGAACATTCAATTTTAACCAAATTATGTGTCTCTTTTATTAGCTAAGGCTTATGTCACCTCACCTGGTTAGCTTTGGTATTAGTTCACCTGCCATTGTGTGATTGGCAAATGTGATTGGTCATGCCATAGGCTATAGGACCTAATTTGGAAAATATTGTATCCCATCGCTATACTGTAGCCTGGTGTCATTGTTCATTCATTGTGTTGTTATAAACATTTTGATGATTGGAAGCATTATGCCTTTCATCACATAATTGTTTTGCCACAATATTAAATAGCGCAGCTATTAATATCAATCCATAATATAGCCTATAGTGAATGATATGACTACGGGGGCACCTTGGCCTTTGAGAACGATTTGGTATCACTGTCAAACACAAGCTTTGATTAAGTGGATACCGTTCCCTCCTTGGCGCTGTCTGTTCATCATTGATAGCCAAAACTGTTCACCGTTATTAGGCTATTTTTTCCCTCCCTCCGTGGGCTACAAACTTCAACAGGCGAGAGAAAGCTGATTTGGTTGACATGGAAAACACTCGGAGAACAATTACCCCGCGAAAGTTGTGACGATATGCATGCCATTAGCCTACATATTTACATTATGTTTGGGTGCTATTTATTGACTATACGCACCTGGCTTCAGCCATGCAGGCACAGCAAATCCGCGCGCTGTGCATTCTGTTTGGCTTTGTGGCGACTGTCGCCACGCAACTTTATTTAAACTTTCATGTAGAGAACCAACTGGGTACCTCCATAGATGTGTATAGAAGACTATACTATACTTCTATACACATCTATGGGTACCTCTCCCTCCTTGGCGCTGTCTGTTCACTGTTAAACACTGTTTGCCGTTGTTAATATCTCCATCCTTCGTAAACTTCAGGGAAACACTCGGAGAGCAATTAGCTCCGCGGACGCTGATTTGGTTGACAGGGCAAACACTCGGAGAACAATAAACTCGGCGACGATATACAGTGCCATATTGTTGGCATATCGGCTATTATATATCATTTGGTGTGCTATTGGCTACGCATTGGCTACGCAGCCATGTAGGCACAGCAAATCTGCGCGTAATACATTCTGGCTGTGTGTGGTCACTGTCCATCAATCCACCTCACAGGCGCGCCCTGTCATTGCTCAATTCACCTCGGCCACCTTGTGGCAGGCCACGAAATAGCAGCGAACGAACAGAGCGACAGAAGGACAGACGGACAGACGGACAGACATGATAACACAGAAATCGGGCGATCACATAACCTCCTGGCGGAGGTAATTAAGGGTGCCTGCTAAATGTTGTGTAATGTAATGAAAAGTAGTCCAATTGTCAGAGTCATCCAAGTTAAAATCTCTGGGGATTAGAGATGCAAATTATCGATTCATTCATTAATCATTAGTTGATAGCCTTATCGATTGATTTACGATTAATTGATAAGAGCGTTTTCCCCCCGAAATCTCAATGTTTCTAGAAAAAAAACCTACTAAATCTAGAAAATGTAATTAAAAATTGAGATAAAATGCCACATTTAAATTAATTCTATTTCAATTCTTTAATCTAAAGGTGATTTACATATTCCCACTATTCACACCCCTCTTCACACACACTCTTCACATGCCCATTGTAATTGTCGATTAATTGCGATTAATGTTTTTTAATCATTTAATCGTTTGCATCCCTACTGGGGATTCTATATATGGTGATGGATGTGGTGATGGATGATGCATATAATATGTAATGTGGCTTACTTGGCTGTTTATCAAGAAACTCTTGAAATTTCTTCCTCTCGTACTCTACAGAGTGCTGTAGGAGTTGTGGACGGATGCTCCTGACAGCAAAGTTGGCCATGTCGATTTTCATCTTGTCCAGGACGGAGAATATGGCCCTGGAGTAGAAACAGTGATGGCAGTAACAAAGCCACCAGTTAATACCAATATCATCACGCAGCCCACACACGTACATGTATTTCACTAGTTCTTAAGTGTACATCAGCTTCAATAAGGTAATGTACCCCTTTCCGTATGGCCATTAAAAAGATTAGATGCTGTGGAAGGCATTTGCTTATCCATTTTCCTGTCAATCAACTTAGTTCCTGCAGTTGTAATAGGGCAGCCGTGGCCTGGTGATTAGAGAGTTGGTCTTTCAAACTGGGGGTTGCAGGTTCGAATCCCCCCTGACCTTTCCCTACATCTTCATCCATGGCTGAAGTGCCCTTGAGCAAGGCACCTAACCCCACATTGACCTAGGGCTTGTAACCAATACCCTGAAAATAATAACTGTAAGTCACTTTGAATAAATGAAAGCGTCAGCTAAGTGAGAAGTATTTTGAAGGTACCTCCTGTGCAATGGCACACAGTATTCATCATGAATCTTCACATCATTCTCTACAATTGGGTCAACAACGTTTTAGTTGTAGCACATATCAGGGTGGTGCAACTACAGCTAATCCACGATTGTATGGATTTTTTGGTAACACTTTATTTTAGGGATACATCTATTAGCACTAATATATACATTGTGCCTGTATAAGTAACTTGTAAGGCATGTACAAAGCAAAATCAAACATTTGTTAGGCATGTATTCGCAAATGTCTTGTTCATGCACAATAAGGGATTTATTACCAATTTAACCTTAGTAAGGACCTAGTAGGCCATAACGTTTGCTTAGTACATGCCTTACAAGTTACTTATGCAGGCATTAACATTGTATGTATTAGTGATTATAGATGTATCCCTAAAATAAAGTGTTACCGATTTTTTTGTTTCTGTTTTTGGTTTTTAGTGAACTATCTAAGAAGCATATTCATTGAAGTGCATTACCTACCAATTTTTAATTAATTTACATGCATTAGCTGTGGTTGTACCACCTGACGTCTGAGGACAAAAAAAAACTTGCTATTGACGCAATTACCAATCTCCACAAACCCATTCTTCTATACCCCATATAGAACAGGCAGCAATAGCTTTCTTACTTTAGCTACTCTGCTCTGACAAAAAAAAGACCTTAGTGTCTTATTTAGTGTGTGAACCTTCTCCTACTTTGAACTATACTTTTTGGGTCCACGCACCTACTTATTTTTCTAAACATCTAGAGCGCAACAATACCCTTGCCTCCTTACTTTAGCAGCGGCACAGTGTCGGTGATATCGTGCAATTTCTTCACGTCTTCATCTCTACAAGGGGCACAGAAGGCGCCCATCATGCCTATGATGAACTGAGCTACCCTCCCAATGTCCAATGCCCCATTCTCAGCCTGCTGCTGGATGAGAGAGAGGTCCAGTGCCTCTTCGATCTGACCCCTCAGCCTGCCCTGCGTCGGCAGCAGGAAGGACAGCAGAGTCTGGCAGAGCAGAGAATAAAGCAGAAGGAAACACAAGTTTTAGTCATCAATACTCGTATCGAGGTTGGGTCTATTCAGGTGAACAAGTTTTGAGAAGAGAGTCAGAAATCTACACTCTCTGAAGTTTTTTTTTCTCCCAAAAGCATGTTTCCGCTTTTGCTGAAACACTGCAGCACATCAAAAAACAAACAAGTCCTAAAAGAAACAAACACATACCCAGACACACACAGGGCGCAGGCGCGCAAACACACACACACACACACACACACACACACACACACACACACACACACACACACACACACACACACACACACACACACACACACGGAAAAGATGCAGCAGCAGGGTGTCAAAATTTCATTCCTACCTCTTTGATCTCTCCAACAAGCTTGATTGCATGATCATACAAGGGCGGATCTTGATTCATCTGCGCTTCAAGGCTATCCCAGAATGCTTTGTGCATAATGTCCTTTACTCTTTTTTCCAAGCTGGAAAATGGAATAGTTTATAAAGTAGACAGAAACAGGGCATTTTACTGGCAGTTCCCAAATACGAAGACTAACAAATAAGTAACAAATATCCATTTTGGAAGTTATAATACAGTATGTCTTTAGTCACATAGCTACAACATCAACCACAACTGTTCCAAGTCAAACACAATTTCACAGATCACAATTTTTCAAAAAGGAGGCCGCATCTTGCATAAAGATTTTTCATTGTGGCCTCCTTTTTGAAAAACTGAGATGAAAATATGGGCCAGCAACCTCACAGTCGTAGTAAGAGTGACGCCTGCTCCAAGCTGAACATTGACAGATCATTATTTCACAGATTGCCAACACTCACCTTCCCTCAGCTGGTTCAGGGGGTTTCATTTGGAAGTTCCCATTCAACACAATCTCGTGGGCCAGTGCCATGTTAGTGACTCCTTTGGCTGTCTCCATCAGCTCCTCAACAGATACACACATAGGAGGGCTGGCTATACAGAGGATGGACAAGAAGCATGTCACTTCGACTCCCTCTATCAATTTAAATGTCAATACACACCATGACACCACCAGTGTTACCCTGGCTCTCACCAGACCTGTGCAGTTTCACACAACTCCACTCACACCGCACTGTCAATCACAAGATTACAATTTTCCTTCTAAATAAAGTGGGACCCATGGTCTTAACTAAAGTAAGTCACCATCATGCCAGCGCCATACATGACTATAACCAGTTTATTACACATTGGTATTACAGCAAAGACAGCATTCATGAGTTGAGAAGAGAGTAAGGCCACAACAAATAATGTGACGTCCGCTCAATCATGGTCAATCCCTATCCCAATCCCAATCAAGATGAATTGTCAAAAGGCACATACATTGAGGTGTTATCCTGTGGGGACTTGGCGTGTTTCGTCTCATTCTTTTCTGCACTAATGCTTCAGGATCTTCACTTTTCTCTTCAGCACTTGTCTCCTTGGCCCTTGTCTCCTTTGGATCTGTTTGCTTATCATCGTCTCCATTTGAAGGCTGGTCAGAGTCCTTTGGCATTTTGCACCCAGTGCAAATGTGTTGCTAAAAACTGAGAATAATAACAATGAAATGGTTAAAATACCATACCAACATACCTCATGTGAGGCTAACCAAAACTAGGGTGTAAGATTACTTCATTTCCAACCTAGCTATGCCTGGGATGTCAAACGTGGTGAATGTTGTTTACAAACGTAGGCCTACCTTTGTTCTATTAGTGTACGAATAGGTCTAATAGGCTGACAGTTTGAATAGCGTGTACGGACAAAAACTGAGAAAAAACTGGATAACGCCAGTTGAGCCTACAGTAGTTGGGTATGTCTGTCTTTGACTGACACAACTGAGATCTACCCCTTTTACCATTACGTAATTGCTTCATTCACCCCGGCAGATGGTCGTGACAATTACAATGGGCTAATTCCAAAATTATACATATATGATCCAACACTATGGAAGAAAGCCTCCATATGAGACATAAATCAAGACAGAGGAGAAGAATGACTTATCACTAATCATAACAATGCAATTTTAATGTTATCAAAAAATAGCACGGCTGGAGTCAGCAGCGCCCTATTTATTTATCATGTGGCAGCGTGCCTAATCTGAGAACATTTGCTCACAAATCTATAAAAAAAATCGTATAATTGAACGTGGTCTATAATGCCAATGGATAATCATAGTCTAACTAGCTAACTAGCGCATTATACATGTTAGCGTATCCAGCAGCTACGAACTGTCATAAACAGTTGGATAATGTTTTCAATTTCTCTCCTGCTAGCAAGGGGACATGATCTGGGGACAGACGTTCAGCATGCCTACCTGATAACCCGTGTAAGCACTAAGCCACGAAATACCACGAGAGCGTCCAAGAAAATTGGGTTATATCCACGAGGTTTTATAGGCATCAGCCTGCTCCAGCTAACATTAGCTAGCTAAACAACAGTACCTCCCAGGGACTGGTCCTCCCATTCGGCTGTCACTGTGCAATATTTACGGAAGTGTTCAAAACGGTTTGGTAACGTAGTTTTTGTGAGTGTCGGTGAGTGTCATTACTCTACCTTAAAACTACATTTCCCAAGCAAAGACTCAACCTAGCCTCGCCCATATAAATCTGGTGTAGCTCCTGTCCACTCACGCTCAGACGCATCTGAATGTTCATTTTACAGTAGCTCTAGGCTTAAAGTAATCATTTTCAGCACAAATTGACCCATGGAATAGGCCAGCCTAGATATTCTGAAAAGTATACTAAATCAATTCTTTACTTACATCAGACACAGATGCATGGTCAATAGCACAATTAGGCCTACATAGCAAGACAAATTTAAAAAGAAAAAAAAAAGTAAAATAAAATGAAATAAAATACAGATACACACCAATCAGACATATAGATAGGCACTCTTCCCAGTGTCTGCAGTTTGGAGAAGAACCTCACAGAACTCTTAGCTGGAATCATAGGGTTTGAGCAATGATACAGTAAGTAAGATGTAGACCTCCTTGGGTTTGAGTTATGCTGTTTTGAGAGCAATCCAATCTACACATAAATTTGTATATTAGGCTACATCTCTCAGGATTGCATCACACCCAGGCACAAAAGAGTGTACAAAAGTAAATGTTATTATTAGTTGTAGTAATAGTAGTAGTAGTAGTAGTAGTAGTAGTAGTAGTAGTAGTAGTATTGTTATTATATCCCCGAAACGCGGAGCGTCGGGGATGTAATGGTTTTGCGTGCACCGCCGCCGCCGCCGCGTCCGCCGCCGCCGCCGCGTAAGGTCTTTCGTGTTAACGCGATAACTTTTGAACGGATGTTTGGATTTGTCCCAGAATTGGTGTGTGAATGCTCTAGGGCAGGTTCATGAACTGATTCGAGTTTGGAGGTCAACAATTTCAAGATGGCCGAATTCAAGATGGCCGAATTTTTGTTTGGCCCATTACTTCTGACCGGGTGGATGGATTTGTCCCAGATTTGGTGTGTGAATGCTCTAGGGTGGGTTCATGAACTGATTACAGTTTGGAGGTTAACACTTTCAAGATGGCCGAATTCAAGATGGCCGAATTTTTGTTTGGTCCATAACTTCTGACCGGGTGGATGGATTTGTCCCAGATTTGGTGTGTGAATGTTCTAGGGTAGGTCACAAGATGGCCGAATTTTTGTTTGGCCCATTACTTCTGACCGGGTGGATGGATTTGTCCCAGATTTGGTGTGTGAATGCTCTAGGGTGGGTTCATGAACTGATTACAGTTTGGGGGTTAACACTTTCAAGATGGCCGAATTCAAGATGGCTGAATTTTTGTTTGGTCCATAACTTCTGACCGGGTGGATGGATTTGTCCCAGATTTGGTGTGTGAATGTTCTAGGGTAGGTTCATGAACTGATTCGAGTTTGGAGGTCAACAATTTCAAGATGGCCGAATTCAAGATGGCCGAATTTTTGTTTGGCCCATTACTTCTGACCGGGTGGATGGATTAGTCCCAGATTTGGTGTGTGAATGCTCTAGGGTGGGTTCATGAACTGATTACAGTTTGGAGGTTAACACTTTCAAGATGGCCGAATTCAAGATGGCCGAATTTTTGTTTGGTCCATAACTTCTGACCGGGTGGATGGATTTGTCCCAGATTTGGTGTGTGAATGTTCTAGGGTAGGTTAATGAACTGATTCGAGTTTGGAGGTCAACAATTTCAAGATGGCCGAATTCAAGATGGCCGAATTTTTGTTTGGCCCATTACCTCTGACCGGGTGGATGGATTTGTCCCAGATTTGGTGTGTGAATGCTCTAGGGTGGGTTCATGAACTGATTACAGTTTGGAGGTTAACACTTTCAAGATGGCCGAATTCAAGATGGCCGAATTTTTGTTTGGTCCATAACTTCTGACCGGGTGGATGGATTTGTCCCAGATTTGGTGTGTGAATGTTTTAGGGTAGGTTCATGAACTGATTCGAGTTTGGAGGTCAACAATTTCAAGATGGCCGAATTCAAGATGGCCGAATTTTTGTTTGGCCCATTTCTTCTGACCGGGTGGATGGATTTGTCCCAGATTTGGTGTGTGAATGCTCTAGGGTGGGTTCATGAACTGATTACAGTTTGGAGGTTAACACCTTCAAGATGGTCGAATTTTTGTTTGGACCATAACTTCTGACCGGGTGGATGGATTTGTCCCAGATTTGGTGTGTGAATGTTCTAGGGTAGGTTCATGAACTGATTCGAGTTTGGAGGTCAACAATTTCAAGATGGCCGAATTCAAGATGGCCGAATTTTTGTTTGGCCCATTACTTCTGACCGGGTGGATGGATTTGTCCCAGATTTGGTGTGTGAATGCTGCAGGGTAGGTTAATGAACTGATTCGAGTTTGGAGGTCAACACTTTCAAAATGGTGGAATTTTTATTTGGCCCATAACTTCTGACTGGGTGGATTGATTTGCCCGGTAACTCCTTAATTTAATGGTTCACCATTTCAGTGAATCTACCATATCAGGTAGGCCTACAGTGTAATAACCAATGTAACAATATTTAATACCATGTAATACTAGTGTAATACCAGTTCAAAAAATAGGCAATACCAGGTACAGTGTAATAACCAGTGTAACAATATGTAATACCATGTAATACTAGTGTAATACCAGTGTACAAATATGCAATACCATGTAATACCACTTAGGCTACACACAAATAGCCTACATGATATAAGTACACAATTGGTACATGGTGTCACACTGGTATGACGTGGTATTAAATATTGTTACACTGGTTATTACACTGTGCCTAATGTGGTATATCCACTGTGATAGTGAACCATTAAAACAGTGTTACCATTTGCCCCATTTTTTCCTTCATTTTCACAATAGTCATTTGGTTTTAAGCCTATGCACGTCATTGATCTATGTATAGATATTAAATATATATTTATTTTATATTTTGTATTTATCATAAACGTTCATGAAAAGGTGGACGGGAGTGGTAGGAATGATTGGGGACTGGAAGCGTCGCGTTTCGGGGATATACCTTAAGCAGTCGAAGGCGACTGCACAGGCTGTCTAGTTACAGTATTATTATTATTATTATAGGCTATTGTTGTTGTTGTTGTTATACCACTGAATACACAACACGTTTGAGATTTGTGTTCTCATAGAGGAAATAGTAGGACCCAAAAAAGTGTCATTGAAGGCCTGCCTATTTTGGACACCAGGGGCCTACTACAACTGGTATTCATCAGGGGCCTATATTACAAAGCTGGTTTAGGAGGTTAGGTTAAGAGGTAAATCATCTAATAGAAGAGCCTGGAGTCCCTATTTTCTTAAGAAAAGCTCTTGTATAGGATTTGTTTTGCCTCTTAACTTAACCTTAACTTATCCTGAACCAGCTTTGTAGGCCCCTGATGAACACCAGTTGTGTTACGTATAATGTGACACATTTATCCCACAAATAAAACAAAACTTAAGTAGCTCATTCAAGCTGAAGAAGATGAAGTACACCCAAAAGTATAAAGGTGCTGCAAATAAGCTCTTTCTATATACCCACCTTTTCTAGAAAGGGGACCAATAGACTAATATGCATCAGACGTTGGCTAAAAGGCGGATTAGTAGTCTCTGATCTAGCCACACTTCACTGACCTTTGTAATATAGTCCAGCATCTCCGTGGAAACATATTAAGGTTGTGTGTACAAACCATGACATATGTGAGGACAGCAAAATCAAGTTTGAACTTGTCTGAGGCAGGCATAGAAATATTATGAGGCTTATATTTTGGCAAATAATTCTTTATGGCCTGTGAGCCGCATGGACACATTTGGATCCTTAGTTCCTACTACACGCGCTTGAGGAGATGATAATGCTCAGAACATTATACAGACAATATGAAACCAACCCTGTCTCAAGCATCCAAACCTAGAGTGTAACCTTTCCAAACACACTAGTAGAGCATATGGATATTTCGGTCTGACTTGTCTTTTTTCAGTCTCTTGGGGGGGGGGAAAGGCACTTTGGGCACTAGGTGGAGACACTGCGTCAAAAGTTACAGACTAGAGCCCTTTGGCATTGAACATTTTCATTCTGTGTGAGAGACCCCAATGTCCGCTGTTCTTTCATTGCTCCAGTGCAATGCTCAAAGTCTTTTCAGACACTTTGTATGTATTTGGTTGGATTTGTCAATACTCAATACCAATCAAATTCCATTAGTTTCACCAAGAATTCTTCGGAAATATTTCTGTCATATTATATTGTTGATATTATTCTGGAAAACGGTAGACTACTGGAAACATGAACACATTGGATTAGGTGGGGAAATGTTTCGAATCCCATTCGGGTCAAAGGTGCACTCAGTGCGCGTGAGGAGGAAGTTTTGAATAGAATGCCGTGAAGGGCTAGTAAAGCTAGGAAATTAATTAGCCCAATGGTTAAATGTTTGTTAATAGTTTTGTCTGCGTGTTTGGATCTTACTTACGCTAGGCTTTAAATTCATACTCATGTAGCATAGGTTCCTTTTTGATATAAACAGTAGGCTACGTTATTCTGTGAAAAGTAAGTTCAGTTGGCAAACTAAAATGTCCACAAACTGGAAATCCATTCTGACAAGTCACTTTGACATGGAATAGCATCAACGTGGATTCAAACGGAAAAAAGGTGAGCTTAATTCAGGCAGTTAGCTGTCCATTAATTTATTTTCGTCAATATTGTATAAGGAATATGTATTGTTACACTAATGACAGCTGTCAGTCTGTGTGCTAGGTCTAGCCATTGTAGCGCCAACCTTAGGCTAATGGTTCTGATCACTGACTTGTATGGTAGTTGATTAGCATTATCAAAGTTAGTCGTAGAGCTCTCGAAAAAAAAACTGCTTATCTCGAAGGCGAAAGGTGATGTGGATAACTGGAGGTAGAGGATGTTTTAACCTTGTAGTAGGCCTAGTGGCGTGTAGGCCACTCGTGCCTGAGTGTTGGCTTCATTCTATTGCAATCTCATGAAAAGCAATCATGCTAAATTAAAATTGTTTCCATTTAATGAGAGATATTCTTTCAGCGCAACATTTTACCTTTCATAAAAACGTTTAACATATAATACCGAACTCAGTAACTTAAAGTTCCATTCTCTCATTGAATCAGTCAGAGGGAAGACCTCCCACTGCAAGCAGTTATGATAGGAGGAGGAAAAAATCTCGGGTGTCAATAATTTAACCAGAATGACAGTAATCTGCTTACTAAGTGTTACTGGCATGACCCTTATTACAATCTCATTGTAAACGATTCATTCTTGATGGGGCTGAAGGAGTGTCTGTTAATTCTCTTTTGTGGGCTTTTGCAAAGGTTGCATAATGACAACTTTCACCTATGATACTATCAATGTTTCTCATTTGCCATACTTTAATTATTGGTTGATGTTTTCAAATAGGCTAATAGGGTGATTGTTTTTGTCCTGGAATGAACCAGTCGGTGTAAATGAGTTGCTCTGAACAAAATCCTCCACACATTCCAAGATGGATCTGAAAGCGGAATTAGATACATCAAATCAAAATTCCTTGGTAGGTTATTACCATTATTATTATCATTATTATTATTATTAGTTTAAAACCTTCAGAAGAGTTTGCAAGTGAAGAATAAGCTTAATTCATATGTTAATTAAGTCCATGTTTAGTCATAGGCTGTGTGACTTGATATCATCTAACCGGTCTAATTTAATGAGGACATTAGTGTTAATACAATTTTGTCATATTTTTGACGTATTATTGTTTTTCAACATATAGGAAAAAGATGACACTATTCTCTCAGTTCAAGTTCTAGAATTTAAAACAAGTCTTCTGGATGCAGTGCAAGAGCTGCACATTCGAAGGGTAAGTAGGAAATTATTGTACCCTAAATGATGTTGTGAAGATGAACAAACACAGATGAGAAGTTTGTCGGATATTTTTTATGAGAATGACACTTCAACTTGTCTAAAGAGGCATCAAATGTAAGTTACCCAATATAGCCTGGCAGATGTGACAAACGGATCAGTCGTGCTGTAATTCAGTGTTGTTTCAAAACAAATAAAGTAATTCTCTCACTAAACTCTCATCAAAAATGACCACTAATTACCTGTTGTGGTACACTTCAGTTTCTGGCATCGTTGCTCTTGTATAACACCATGATATGTAAGGAGTTCAAGGTAACCAACCCTTTTTTGACCACATGGACACAAGCCAGCTGTACATCTGAATGAGTTCTTGCGTCTGTCTGTGTGGCTGCTTGTAAAAATGGCCCCCTCAAGCAAGCACATTTAAAGGCATTTCACTGAACATGTTTAAAGGTTATAGAACTAAACGGAACCATTGCCATCTCCTCTCTTTTATTGTTATTGTCATGTTTGGGGAGCAGCAGCAGCGTTAAATCAATTGTGATCCTCAGGCATGCCATTACCTCAACACTTTGTAGTGGCCCCTGTTTATTGCTTTGATGTTACCATGGAGGATATCGTGTCCTACAAGACATTTGCTCAATTACCTCATGTATCGCCTTTAAATAAGTAGTAAATGTTCTTTGAGTCTGTCAGTCAGATGAAATGATTGCCGTTCACCCACTGTCCGAAAGATGTACTTACAGTCGTTGTATCTACGTACTAGGAGCATAGGCCACTGTGGTGTTTGGTTGTGTAGCCCCTTAGTGTAAATGGGGTCGCCGGCTGGCCTATTCACTCTTTGCTGAAAATACTCAACTACATCATAACATCATTGCTATGGTATTGCCTTAAGTAACAGATTATGACATAGCCCCCCTTACAATTTTGGTGACATTAAGTTTATAACATAGGCTCTGCCCTAAGGGGTTAATAGATTGTCAGAGCTTCTCTGCTGTCTCCTGTAGAATACTTGTGTTGAATACTTGTCAACTGATTCCCCCATCCTGCATTTCAGCCTGTCGTTATGGACTAGTAGACCCTTTGGCTGTCCTCTGGTGATTTACCTGGATTACCAACTTTAATGTCCTTTTTACAGAGCAAAAGCCCTGGTCAATTTATTGTTCCTCAGCCAACTGTTAACAGGTTTATCTAGTGTGCACTTTTAAGAGTCTGCCATGCTGGTAGCCCACTTTAATGGGAACTTATAAATAAACTCCACGAGCTCACTCCTACATGCATATAAAAAGTCACTATGTAGAACGCAATTGACTTTTGCCTACCTTTCAGGGGTGAAGGAGGAGGATAAGGATGGCTTTGCTCTAATATCGCTTATCTAATGTACCGATACATACCCCAAAGATGCCGCGTGAGCTGTTTAACTGGACAGTTCTTCTCCTCCTCCCCCCCCCCCCTCTCTCTCTCTCCATCTATCCTGTGAATTTATTGTCGGACTGAGCAAAACATAAACAGATGGAATGACTGCAGACTTTCTGAGTCTAGTTTTTTTGACTGTGGACAGTAGTGTGTGTGTGTGTGTGTGTGTGTGTGTGTGTGTGTGTGTGTGTGTGTGTGTGTGTGTGTGTGTGTGTGTGTGTGTGTGTGTGTGTGTGTGTGTGGAGGGGGGCTGGGGGGCTGTCCTCCTGGAACATAATTCATGATGCCATGAATAGTAATTCAATTAGTGAAAATGCTACTTTTCCAGGCACAAATGCTAAATGTTCCCAACAAAACGAATTATTTAACATCAGTCCCTTATTTAGTCCCTTGTAGTTTGCATTGTTTTACTGTCTAAATCACAAAATTCCCCTGCATTAAAACTGTGGTAATACAGTAGTATTAAAGCTTACATTAGACATACAGTACACTTTTTAATAAGGGGAGAAGTGTTAACACACTAAAATGATGAACTGCTTTGTGAAGACCGCTGACTGCTTTGAAGCTGTGAAGTAAACCAAGTTCCACTTTCAGGATGCAGAGATCAGGTATGAAGAACAGATCAATAAACTGGTCCTGGAGAAGCAGGAATTGGAGTGGGAAAAGGTACGGTGCAAAGTCAAATCTTTATTTTTGTCATTTATGCATAGTCTTGGCACATAGGAACTCTTGTGCAGGCCCTCTGAGTCAATAAATAGAAAAAAGACAAAGACAAAAGACATTCAAAAAATGTTATCCAAGTACAAAAAAAAATCAAGAAATCAAAAAATCTAAGAAAACCACAGAACAACCCTGTGAAGCCTGTCAGATGAAGATAAAAGTTTGGTTACGTCAAAGATTCACTCAGACAATAGTGTTGAAAGTCTACATAAGATTAAACAAATCCTGCTTGATCTCATACTAGGAATCTGTTCAGCACCAGATCAACACTGTGACCAGTCAGCACAATGAGGCTCTGGAAGCGGTGAAAAAGAGGGTAAGGATGGAACTGTTCCTGCTTTCCACAGAATTACATAGAACTAGAAACACAATGAAACTCCCATTTTGTTACTCCTTCAGTTTCAGGCCCAAATTCGAGGGATGGAAGAAGACAAGGTACTTACTTTTTTCTTTTTTGTTGTTTTTAGAAATATATATATATATATTATTCTTGCCTTTTCTGTTCACTCTGCATGTCTATTTTGGGAAGCTGCAGTTTAATGTGTCACTGTTATTTTTGACAACGCATCCATTCCTCCCTCGCAGGGAAAGCACCAACTCACTGCTGAGCTCAGGGAGAAAGAGATGACCAGTCTCAAGGAGGAGCTTAAATCACTGCAGGTAAGACTAAATGCCACGGATGAAGACAAATATAACAACAATACTAAAGTAAGAAGATTCACCAGTTCAGCTCACATGTGGAAAACTTGATTTTATGGTTTTGTGAAGTGCCAAAAGATTTCAGCGTTGCCACGTCTTTAGCATAGAATCAAGTTTTCCGCATCTGAGCATCTCCAGTGAACCTCGGCTTGAACTAAGCCCTCTCCCATAGATATACACACCAGATTGTGAAGCACAGAAGCACGTTGGAAATGCGGTTTTTGTTTTTTGTTTTTTAAACAAAACTCATTTGTTTGGAGGTGTTTAATCAAAAGATTAACAAAGAAGAAAACTGCAGAATATGCACCCCTCAAATTTGGGATGGGGGAAAAAAACAGATAGCTAGGAGAAGGCGGAAGAGCCGAATGCTTATAAATTTGAACCTTACTTTTTTTTGTATATTGTATATTGTGTGTATATTATGCTCCAGTCTTTCTTACGCACAAGCCATATGAACACACCCTCGGCAACAGCAATTGGGGGGTCAGGGGAAGGTATTGCAGCTCGAGTGAATGCTAAGACACACTATACGGATGCATGACCCAGAAAATGACCCTAGTGGCTCAATTTGGTGTACTTAGACATGGCGCTGGTGATGTATGCCGGACTCCACGCTTCACCACACAAAGTGATCCGACACTAAAACAGCCATAAAGACTCTTGTTACCTTTTTTGTTATTTATTTTAAGCTGAAGTAATGAGATTGTTACATTACTAAAAGACACGCTGGAGCCATCTGGGGTGACACATGGTGATATACTGTGTGTCTCTTGCCTAGACATTAAGGCTGTGAACACTGGGGTGGGTATTGGCAACAACCTCACGTTACACTGTAGTGCATGTAAAACGCGGCCTTCACAAAGCTGTAGTCCTACTGCATAGTAAGGAGCAACTGTCAGATGCAGTTTCAGCACCTTGATAAACGAATTATTTATTGCAAATGAAATATTGATACTGATGCCACCGTATCGATACCTTTGTCGCGAAGAGGCCAGCGTTGATGTATCCCGATACCGATATTTTGAACTCACTCCTAGTGAACACTGCTGTAGAGGATAACATTTTATCGTTTGTGTAGTTATGTGCTCTATACCACATTGATGTACTTCAATTGTTACGAGTATTTTTGGACCTTCAGAAGAGTAAAAGTATGCACACCCCACTTCACTGAGGCCAGGTGCAAGACAACAAAGGCATATCTGACAATAGAGAGAGTAAAAGTCTGTACACCACACCTCAGCTCCACCTGTGAGCTTTATTCAAGACATACAGTTTCAACCCAGCGGGTCTTCAGACATGGTGCCTGATGCCTTATGAAAAGTAGGGCTGCACAATATATCGAAAATGTATCGAAATCGTAATGTCAAGAGTGGCGATATGTGTATCGCGAAAATGACTTGATTATCGCCAACAAGTAAAACATTACTGTGCAGTCCAATCTCTAGCTGAATATCAACATGCGCAAGAAGCCCCCCATGATCAAAGCCACGCCCTCCACACAGACCGACAAATTAGTGACAAGAAAAACACTCGGCTATAGGCCTATGTCCAAATATCGTTTAAATTTTGTTATTGAGGTATTGCATGTTGTTATCGAGATTTTTTTCTATCGTGCAGCCCTAATGGAGAGCTTGCTATGTCTAAACAAAGTATGTTAGTACCTTACGAGATTACTATAAATGTGCATAATTGAAGCAAATATTTGATATGAACTTTATTTACATGGAAAGTGCATGGCTACTTTTCTGATGCAATATAATTTGGTGAAAATGTCTGTCATTTTATGCGATTTTCTTTATTGGCGCATCAGCCATATTGACATATTTGATTTTTTTGTAACTGACTAACTGTTACTGTATATTGTTTTTTTGAACTGACATTTCTTTTTGTTTCTGTTTTTGCAGTTGTGCAAGTACAGTTTGGAGAAGAAGTTGGGCGAGCTGGTAAGCAGAGCACTGGTCAGTCTGGAATAATAGTAGAGTGGAGCTGGGGTGGGGGTGGGAGTTAGGAGGGGGGCCGCGATAGTGGGCGGGGGGGGGCGATAGTGGGGGTGGGAGTTAGGTGGGGGGGCCATGATAGTGGGGGTGGGAGTTAGGTTGGGGGGAGCGATAGTGGGGGTGGGAGTTAGGTGGGGGGGGCCGCGATAGTGGAGGTGGGAGTTAGGTGGGGGTCCACGATCGTGGGGGTGGGAGTTAGGTGGGGGGCCGCGATAGAGGGGGTGGGAATTAGTTGGGGGGGGCGAGATAGTGGGGGGGGGAGTTAGGTGGGGAGTCGCGATAGTGGGGGTGGGAGTTATGTGGGGGGGCCGCAATGGTCAGGGTTGGAGTTAGGAGGGGGCACAATAGTGAGGATGGGAGTTAGGTGGGGGGCCGCGATAGAGGGGGTGGGAGTTAGTTGGGGGGCCACGATCGCAGGGGTGGGAGTTAGGTGGCGGGCCGCGATAGTGGGGGTGGAAGTTAGGTGAGAGGCCGCGATAATCAGAGTGGGAGGGTTTTTTTTGGCGGGGGGGTTGTGGCAGTGCGGAGGATGGGGATTAGTGTAAAGGTGGGTGGGGGGGGGGTGTGGCTGGTTGTGTGGAGGTTAGTTTGTGTGTGTGCATGGGGAGGCTGCAGTGCAGAGTTTAGTGTGTGGGGGGGTTGGATTGCTGAGGAGGCTGGATGATGGGGATTAGTGTGAAAGTGTGTGTGTGTTGGGGGGGGCAGTGCGGAGGTTAGTGTGTGTGTGTGTGTGTGTGTGTGTGTGTGTGTGTGTGTGTGTGTGTGTGTGTGTGTGTGTGTGTGTGTGTGTGTGTGTGTGTGTGTGTGTGTGTGTGGGTGTTGGGTGTGTGTGTGTGTGTGTGTGTATTGCAGAGGAGGCTCAGCTGTGGAGGCTCTCATCAGCAACGGCAGGATGGGGAGTGAGCTTGACACTTGAACCGCCAGCACAGCCGAGAAAATATCACTATTAAAATATTTTATATCAGAGCTGCGCACCGTTTAACCTCTCAATGGGCTGCGGAGGAGGAGGAGGAGGTGGTGGTGATGGGGGTGGAGGGGGTGGTGATGGGGGGGTGGGGGGTGGGGAGTGTGGAAAAAAGAAAATCGCTTTGATACAGACAATCAAACAGTAACGACAGAAATTCATAATAAAAGCCCTTCAGGCATGGGTCAGGGCAGCCTCCTTATCTGTTCTGGAGGAGCAGTCAGCCAAGTCGTTAAACGAAAGCCTTCAGGACAGCACAGAGTGCCGCATCCACACCACACCACATCACATCACATCACACACATCACACACAGCAGACCCCCCCCTTGTGTTTAAAGGAAGGCTGGGGACGGGAGGGCCAAAGCACTTGAATGAATTTGTGGCTCTTACAGTGTAGCTCTGAAGTCCAATATAAAAAAAAAAAACTTAACCAAACTAAAGTTGTCCAGGTCGTGAGCGAGGGTATTGAAGACACGCGTGTGTGTGTGTGTGTGTGTGTGTGTGTGTGTGTGTGTGTGTGTGTGTGTGTGTGTGTGTGTGTGTGTGTGTGTGTGTGTGTGTCTCCCAGGAGCAGAAGCTGGAGTTGCAGAGCCAGAGTAAAGATGGGCACCTGAAGCAGCTGGGGGAGGTGGAGCAGCGCTTCGGGGTTGTGGCACGCCAGTGTGCCGTGCTCAAGCAGGCCCACGACCGACTGCAGCACAACGGTACCGCGCACACACACACACACATACACACACACACACACACACACACACACACACACACACACACACACACACACACACACACACACACACACACACACACCATACTGCAGCGCTTCGGGGTGGTGGCACGCCAGTGTGCCGTGCTCAAGCAGGCCCACGACCGACTGCAGCACAACGGTACCGCGCACACACACACACACATACACACACACACACACAGGCTCACGACCGACTGCAGCACAACGGTGCCGCCCACACACACACACACACACACACACACTATACTGCAGCGCTTCGGGGTGGTGGCACGCCAGTGTAGCGTCCTCAAGCAGGCCCGAGACAGACTGCAGCACAACGGTACTGCACACACACACACACACACACACACCAGACTGCAGCAGAAGGGTACCACCAAACAGCCTAACACACACCACACACACACACACACACACATACACACACACACACACACACACACACACACACACACACACACACACACACACAAATGTGTCTGCAATACCCTCGCACAGGCCCACGACAGACTGCAGCAGAACGGTACCGCACACACACAACTACACACGCATCAATACCACACACACACACACACACACACACACACACACACACACACACACACACACACACACACACACACACACACACACACACACACAAGCCCACGACACACTACAGCAGAATGGTACCACACACACACACACACACACACACAAGCCCACAACAGACTGCAGTAGAACGGTACCACACACACACACACACACACACACACACACACACACACACTCACACAGGCCCACGACAGACTACAGCAGAACGGTACCACACACACGCGCGCGCGTACGAAAAATGTTTTTACACTTTCACTTTTGCCAGTAACAACAAAATTAAACCAAAACATGTGGGGTCCAGTATTTGGGCCCCATATGGAGGGCCACACCTTGGTGGTGTGCTCCAACAGCACACACACACACACACACACACACAAACACACACACACACACACACACACACACACACACACACACACACACACACACACACACACACACACACACACGCACACACACACACCCTGTCTAAAACAATATAATACTTTACAGTATACTATACTGTAGTATAATACTGTAAATACTGTACTGAATATATACACAAGGGATGCAGTAGAGATACAGACATATAGCGCAAAATACAGTATAAACTAGAACGGGCACTCGGTAGAGCGCAAACCTTCGCCTACGCCACTTATTTTTTTCTGTCCATCTTCAGAGTGTGGGGCATTTCGCAAGGTCTTGACCCCACTGACCGTTGACCCCCAACCGCTAAAAAACGTATGGACACCACCATGACGTGTGGCACATCACAAGATCGGGAATTGAATTCTGCACATCTTGGCACTGGTTTCAGGCAAATCGGATGCCAATTAACCGAGATATCGCAAATTTACGTTTTTGACCTTTTCGTGACCTTGACCTTGACCTTTGACCCAATCACTCCCAAAAAGTAATCGATTGTTCCTTGGGTCATGACCAATCATCCCACTAAATTTCATAAAAATCGGCTCAGTTCTGTCTGAGTTATACGAAGTACAAACAAACAAACAAACAAACATATTCACAAATAAATAAATAAAAAATACACAGCGGTCAAAACATAACCTTCGTGACAAAGTCGGCGAAGGTAATTACAGTACAATACATGGTAAATGAACTGCATTTTTATAGCGCTTTTCCTCTCCTTCCAGCACTCAAAGCGCTTTAGAATACATGAGTTCTAAATTTTTGTTTTCTCCTGACGACGAGCGAAACTAGCTGCGCACAACTCAACCTCTGACTGTTGGAAACCACTGTCGGTCAAAAAATTAGCTCACATGGTTGGCTGCCAGTGTCTTGCCCCTTCTCACAACACCATGTTTACAAACAAAAAAAAATCCATCTATACATGCAGTGCAATAAATGCAATAGACAAATAGAATGTGTCAAAAATTACAAAGCCTGTAGAGAAAACGAAGTTGTTATAAATGCACCTGCTAAGTGTAGTGTAAATAAATATGTCATGTAACAAGTAACAAGATTCCATGCTTTGTACTAATAACGCGATATGTTGTACATCAAGTGCCTAAAAACACCATTTCAATTAGCAAAATCTCCTTCAGGCTCAGAGTGGGGCATTACTCTATTGACCTCCAAAAAGAAAGAGCAACTTTCGATAAAAAGTGACAAGCCAATGAATTACAGAAGCAATCTTGTTTTTCTCAGATTCTACCATTTTGGTCATAGCTTTTGCTCCTTCTAATGTGCCGTTTACGTGCGGCGGCCTCTGTAAACATATTTATCATGTGCTCCCAAACTATAGTATCAACTATTTATGTACAGCGAGCGATACAGTTGCACTGGCTCTGGCAGCTGTGGGTAATTTAAAGGAGATAGAGGAGGGGGGGCAGATCCGCTGTGTCGGACAGAGTCAGTCTGGAAAATGTTATGTGCTGGCCATTCATTGTGAAGAATGTTGATAGGACCTGAAGGGATGTTACCTTTACCTAGGGGA
This sequence comes from Engraulis encrasicolus, assembly GCF_034702125.1. Classification (NCBI taxonomy): domain Eukaryota; kingdom Metazoa; phylum Chordata; class Actinopteri; order Clupeiformes; family Engraulidae; genus Engraulis; species Engraulis encrasicolus. Next base: position 17,616,362 of record NC_085860.1, read on the forward strand.
GTTTGGGGGAGCTTGACCTTTTTTTACTCTTAAGGTAGCCAAGCAAATTACTCTGTCATGTGCAAATGATAACTGCATGCAGGCCCGCCGACCGGGGGAGGGACAAACAGGTATGTCGTCTTGGGCCCAGGGAGGCAGAGGGCCTAGAATTGGGTGTATTGGGTGCATGTATTGGGTAAGGGGCCATTTCAGATGGCTTTGTCCTGGGCACAGCAAAAGTTGTCATCGACCCTGACGGCATGTCATTTGTTTTGTGTCACAGCACCATGGTGTTTGACAGTTACATTGTCACATTTTTGAATGTGTTTAATGTTTTTTTTATGCCTTTGGCTACAGTATAGTCTGTGTTTATCTTATTGTCATTGTTTTGTTATTGTTTTTCTTTTGGCAGTGGAAGAGGCTGTGAAACTCAACAAGAAGCTGTCTACTGTAAATAAAAGTCAAGCGTCGAAAATAAACACACTTACACAGGTATGCTCACTCAGTATTTAATTCGATAATTTATTCATATTTTAAGGTTTGCGTGAAACTTGCCCCTAATTGTCTGTGTTTCCTTGAGAGTGTAGACTGAGAAAATGTAAAAAGTCACAGTGTACTGTAGCTTGCCGAAGTAGTCACTTACCTCATTTTCATAGACTCTACCATGAATTGTTGCTTGAAAAAAAAAGTCATAAACTCCCGTCCCAACGTGCAATATAAATCCTATTCCTTGAATAACTCCACTATTTGTAAGCTCCCATGCATGAAGCGGTGACGGGTCACCGCTCATCTGTTGAGAAGGTGCAGGATTTAGTGGAGACAAAGGAGAAAATCCGCACACCTCAGGTCTTGTGCAAAATAGCTTTACTGGTATTGCAAGCTTTTGGCCACTCTGCCCAATGAAGGTCTAAGTTAGAGCTGTAGTATTTTGCGCAAGACCTGCGGTGTGCGAATTTTCTCCTTTTTATTTAGAAGTCTTAACAGTAAAGCAGTACCAGTAAAGCTATTTTGCACAAGACCTGAGGTGTGCGGATTTTTTCCTTTATATGCATTCCCATCCGTGGTGCCTTGGTCACGGTGTGGAGTCTATGAACGCTTCAGTCTGGCTTACAGTTAGGTGCCTCTGCCTGCCACACCACAGGACACGGAGAGGCTGAATGGTGAGCTGATCAAGTCCAAGGTGCTGTCTGCGTACCAGTCGGGAGAGGACAACTCCGGCCTCAAGGAGTGTGAACGGCAAATCCAGCAGCTGCAGCAGCGACTGCGCACGGTACAGTCAAGTGAAGAGATATACGCTACTACGCGCGCTCAGCCCTATAAATTAGCTTTTTTAATCACTTGCCAATTTGGCTAGTGGATGTTAAATCTTACTAGCCACACATGCTGTACAGTACACTCACTATGAGTCGAAGTGGCTAGTTGGTTCTCTTTTCTACCAGCCAAATTGAATTTTCACTAGCAGTTGGCCAGTGTTAATTTAGAGCCCTGCACGCGCTTACTAGGAACTGCCTTTGGTGTGATGCCCTAAGCTGTTCAACTATTTTGGTTGATAATTGATTTCTTGTTTTGTGATGCTGCTATTTAGGAAACGGAGCTGAACAAAAAACTTCAGAATGAGAATGAAGTTGCTCATTTGGAAAAACAGGTCAGGCTTGGGTCCTTTTTGTGCATTATTCCAGTTTGCTGTATTTTCTTTTAGCTGTTTGTTGTAAGAGATGACAGATGCTAACCAAACATCTGTATGTGATGACAAGAGGCCAAACTCCTTAGTGTGTGTGTGTGTGTGTGTGTGTGTGTGTGTGTGTGTGTGTGTGTGTGTGTGTGTGTGTGTGTGTGTGTGTGTGTGTGTGTGTGTGTGTGTGTGTGCGTGCGTGCGTGCGTGCAGGTGTGCACGCGTGTGCACTTGATGTTTCATCGTGGAAATTTGTGTTTGAGATCTTTTTTTCCTGCTTACTGTATGTACACTGTATGTTATGTGCGTGTGCTGGTGGGTGGATGTACAGTAATGTTAATGCATGTCTACTGTTTGTACTTTAATGGCTGTGTGTGTGTGTGTGTGTGTGTGTGTGTGTGTGTGTGTGTGTGTGTGTGTGTGTGTGTGTGTGTGTGTGTGTGTGTGTGTGTGCATGTGTGTGTGTGTGTTTGGGCGTTTGTGTGGATGCATGCGTGTGTGTGTGTGTGTGTGTGTGTGTTTCTGTGTGTGTGTGTGTGTGTGTGTGTGTGTGTGTGTGTGTGTGTGTGTGTGTGTGTGTGTGTGTGTGTGTGTGTGTGTGTGTGTGTGTGTGTGTGTGTTTGTGTGTGCGTACCTGTGTGTGCGTGTGTGTGTTTGTTTCTGTGTGTGTGTGTGCGTGTTTGCGTGCATAGGAAGTGCTCACCTCCCTGCAGCACACCCAGCAGTTGCTGCAGACCCAGACACAGGCTCTGAGTCGCTCCCAGGCAGAGCTGCTGGCCCAGAGAGAGGAGTATCAGGTCAGCAGCAGCCTCCCAGCACCCATCTCTCCCCTGTCACCTCCCCCCGCCACCTCCCCTTTCACCTCCCCTCTGCACCTCCCCTCTGACCTCCCGTTCTCGTCCCCCCTCCGCCACCTCCCCTCTCACCTCCCCTCTGCACCTTCCCCCCCCCCCCCCCCCCCCCCCCCACCTCCTGTCTTCTGCTCCCCCAGATCACACACGTCACTCCTTTTGTTTATGCTATAACTGCAAACAATTTTATGCAACTAATATATATATATTGCCCAAGACAATATTATCTTTTTAATATCAAAATCTTTATTTTAAAATACTATTTTGTTTCAGTTTTTTGTGAGTTACTGCTGTTACCCCCCCTCTCCGCCCCCTCTGTCACCTCCCCTCACCAGCCCCCTGCACTCCTCCTCCTCTGCTCCCCCAAATCACTCACACAAACTGAATCACATGGGCTTTTCATTTACTGACTAGCTAATTACATATTATTCAGCTATGTTGATATTTTGAGGGGGAAAACATTTCTCACTCCTTTTGTTCATGATATGACTGCGAACAATTTTAGACAACAAAAATATGTGTTGCCCAAGACAATATGTTTTGTATCAAATACCTTGAAAATAGGCCAATAGCTTGTACTTTTATGTTACATGTTTTTCATTTTAGCTTTCATATATGCCAGTGAGTACAGTATGTATTTCTGTACAGTGCACACTATCTGAGTGCTGTATGCTCGATCACAGCTTTTAAAGTCCACTGATTGTTTTCAAGAGCCCATTTAAAATCAGTGGTAGGCTATTCAGTAGCCCAGCACTGCAATAAGCCCCATGGGTGTTTGGATCAAAGCCGTTCCGTCCAGTTTGGAAACGGTAATGATCTTAATTTATACAAGAAGAGAAATAAATGATGGAGGCCCCACACAGCCAATAAAGATGATGGAGTGTGTTGTATATCACACACTGCACATTTAGGAAGCATGAAGTGCAACTGAATAATAATAGTAAGTGTGTTTATTCTTCATTTACTACCCCCCTGTCTTTTACAGCCTCTCTCACATCAGACAGGGCCCTCTTCTCTTCTCTTCTCTTCGCCACCGTCCAGGGCTGGACTGGCCATCTGGCATAGTGGGCATTTCCTGGTGGGCCCTGCACCGTTGTGGGCCCTTATTTTTTTACATTTCTGAAAATAGAGGCCCATGAGAGCTCGAGGCCCACTGGTGATTCAGTTCTTTGCCGCTAATTATTGAGGGGCCCCTTTACGCCAAAAGTGCCCGGGCCCCATTTCTCCACCAGTCCAGCCCTGCCTGCCTCCGTCTAATTCGCATTTTCATTCATTTATTAAAAGCGTTATTAACATGACACCCGGCAGCTGATTTGTATTGGCTCCCCGGCCCTGTTTAGGGGCCCCCTCTGTCTGGTTTAAATAAACACATAAAAATTTATCATTGCATTAAAATTTCTCGGGTGATTAATTTTATGGCCAGGCCCTCAAAAGACAGCACGAGCTAGTCCTGGAAGAAGCCAGAGGGAAGGAGGAGAAATTTGGTCGTCTGAAGGAGGAGTGCAAAAAGGACAACATCCTGTGGGGAAAAGAGGTACATGTGTGGAGACTGAGGCACAGACAGCTGAAGAGTTTTGTTGCAAAACAACGCATCCTCCATTTTTGACTTTTACATTTTATAATTGTACATGACTGTTCAGAAGTCTTATCATCTACGTATACATGTGAATTCTTGACATTCAAATATTTTGACAACATGCTTCTTAAACCTACTGCATATAAAATGCATTTTAGTCTAGGCAGAATTTGTGAAAATGTGCTTATTTAAGGTCCTGAAGGCAAATCATGTTAATTTTTGGTATACAACTGATTTAGGGGTATTGAAGGGTGCTGAATCCAAATCTGCTGTATACCGGGCGCAAAAATGTACGGAAATGCCTCAAACGAGCAAAATCCAATATGGCCGCTGACACCAGGTCAAAATCTCGCAATCCCTTTTCTTTTTGACTAAGCAAGGTATGAATATGAAAATAAGACTTATTTTTAAGCTTTCATATATGGGGAACCCCATTCTGTCATCATATTTAAGGTCAGATTTTGCAATGCAATGCAATGGCCAATAGAAAAATGTCAATTTCCCAAACTGCTCCAAAATGGATGTATGTAATTTAGCAACAAAGCTCTTCAGATACTTCAGACAATATGCTCTATTGTAGCTTCAGATTGTGTTGTCCCCAATGTATATAGTTGTCATTGTCATTCCATTCCTCTATCCTTACTTGAATATGCATTATGCACTTATAAAAGAGGAAATGCAACCAAAACCGCTGTGTAAATAAATAAAGATTATTATTAAGACTACGTTAATATGGAATTCACATTTACTAAATAAAAATTCCATAACATCTTTAAAAAAAATAACTTTTAGAAAGTACATGTAAGTGAAAGTGAACTTGTGTTTTGTGTTGTTTTGGGTGATGTAGAAACATGTGCTTGAGGAGAAGCTACAGGCTCAGCAGCAGGAGCTGGGCTCAGTGAGGGAGGCCTACGAACACCTCCATGACAAGCACAAGCAGCTCACCGACGCCAGGCTGCACACCGACAACACCCACAGCCCTAAGGTAGAGAACTAACAGATAACACCCACAGCCCTAAGGTAGAGAACTAACAGATAACACCCACAGCCCTAAGGTAGAGAACTAACAGATAACACCCACAGCCCTAAGGTAGATAACTAACAGATAACACCCACAGCCCTAAGGTAGAGAACTAACAGATAACACCCACAGCCCTAAGGTAGAGAACTAACAGTGGTCTCAAAAGCTAAAGTAAAAAAAGAAAAAGAAATGCTATTTCCTTACAACACTGTGACTTATCTGAGTAACCAGTAGACCTGTGGGCAGTAACTTAAGCCAATTTCAATATGCTGTTGTATTGGTCACGCTACCCTTGACTTGTCAGTTCCTGGTGATGCTGCATTTTTCGACTCCGCCCTTTCCGAGATCTGAGCTATTCTAATGGGGCAGATTTTGTTTACATTAAAAACTTTCTTAACATAGGCCTACTCCAAATATTATCCCAAAAGGTATTGATGTTTGCTAGTTGTCTGCTGATGTTGCATAACCTTTTGGACGTTATAGGGAATAAATCAAGATGTTTTTTTTTTCAATGTGAAAAACACCTGCACCCATCACAATGACCAGGATCTCGGAAAAGGCCAAGGAAAAAGAAAATTCTCAGGCACTGACAAGTCCAGGGTAGTGTGAGCATTATAAATGCAAGAAGCTATCCTTTAATCTGGCCCTGATCAGCTGACTCTCTGCTGGTTGGATACAATATGTGTTGTCAATAGAGATGGATATAACATGTTACCAGGAGCATGACTGATAAGATACTCTGTAGCGTTCTTCAGATTTTCACAAACTTTTTGCAGTGGCCTTTCATGAAAGGGCATAACAGGGAGACTATTGGTCATCGCTGTAGGAATTTGTCATGTGTTTTGTGCAAGGTTGTTGCTAATTAATGCAAAATAAGGAGTTGTAAAGTAAAGTAAGTAATATGTTACATTATTTTTAACAGATGCGAATGTGCTTTTTTTTTTTTTTTAAGTAACAATCTCTACTCTGGTTATCATCCACTAAATATTGCATGCTTGACTGTTGACTCTAAACAGCATGAGGGAATGCAAAACAAAGAAGGGAACAGTCAGCATGTTGATGGCCAACAGTTGGAAGATGCACCCATTAAAAGTGGATCACTCGAAGAACAGATTGATTCTCAGAGCGCAGTGCACAACACTACACATTCTGAAACGGTGCCAGGTCAGTGTAACCTCCAGTTTTATGTTTATGTTTACATTGTTTCCGTAGCCTCCCAAAAAATGTTCACTTCATATTTTAGTTCCACACATAAATTTGCCCTTCATCAGCCACACTGTAATAAAATCACGATATAGCTGTGTTTTACTGTGGGAAAATGCCATTCAGAACGCCTATGCAGTTTTCAAAATGTGAGTATGTTTGAAATGCTCTTCGTCATTATCCCATATAGTCCGAGTCTATGGTGACAGATAAAGCTCCTTATCCTAAAGATTAATCTACTCATCATCCTTCATCACAGTGTGAATATTTTTAAGTGCTAGTTATTGTTTTCATTTCAGAATCCCATATAGCCAAGTCTACAGTGATGGATAAAGCTACTCGTCCTACAGAGGTTCAGCGAATGGGAGTAGCTTACCCTCCATCCAACCAAACCGGTATTCACGGTGGTGCACCACCGGCCCACGTTGACTCGCCGGCAACTCAGCAACCTGCTGAACAGGAAGTGACAAAACAGAGTTGTCCCTCCTCCGACCAATCAGCTGTAACGCCATCAGCAGGACGTTCTGCTGCTCCTGTTGCTCTTGCTGGTTCTCAGAAGGACATTGTTGCCAAAGATGCACCTACTAGTGACGCAGCGATGAGCGCGATGACAGATCTTAACAAGAGCCGGGTTCCTGGCCTCCCTGAGACCAATCAGCCCAGCACCTCATTTACTGTGGATGACATGTCGAGAAGTGCAGACAACAACAACAGCAGCAGCAGCACGGCCTGCCAGAGGGAAGGGCCAGAGCTACTGCTAGGGCTTGGGCTTGGGCCAGGGCTATCTCTGCCTGAGACCAGCTCTGTTTACGACGGCAAGGGTGACCCTGGGCTTGCTGGAGGAGGAAAGGGGGAGGTGGGAGTAGTGCAGCAGCAGCAGCAGCAGCAGCAGACGGCATGTAGTACCCCTGAGGCAAGACAAGCCGCGTCACTAGATAACGCTCCAGACAGTCAGGCAGTGTCTCCAGCAGCAGCAGCAGCAGGAGCAGCAGCATCAACAACAACAACACAGGGCCCTGTGGCCACACAGACCCAGCCTCAGATGCTGTTGACCCAGCCGGAAGCCTTGCCACCATCACCACCACCACCACCAAGTGCCCTCACCATCCAAAACACAGGTGGAGGTGAAGTGGTCCCTCCCACCCATACAGCAGCTGGTCAGGTTGGTGTCAGTGGTCAGTGTGGCTCTGGCACCCCCATGGAGGTCACACTACTGACAACTCTCTCGCAGCAGAACACCACCACTCGTGTCCTACCAGGGCCAGAGAGACCCACCACGTCTTCACAGCCTCAAAAACACCCAGTTGAGTTGGCCTCCACACAGTGTACCAATCAAGCCCAGCATGACCACCTCGCTCATGCCAGTTTGCAGCCTAACCACCAGAAGAGCTGTTTTCAAGAGACAAAGGTTCTCCATGGCCAGAATAATATGTCATGTGGCCCACCCTCAGAGAAAGCAGCCGGCACAGCAGCTCAGGTCGTCGGCCCTGAAACTGAAAGAAACACTTCAGCTGCCGCACCACCACCACCAGCAGCAGCCGCTGACTCAAACGGCAGCCTTGTCACCACTGCTCACTTGCGCTCCCCTGAATTATTCCCTCCATCGCCCCCTGACACCAGCACAGAGGCAGGCCCACCACTGCCACCACCACAAGCAGCCGGGCCCTCTGAACAACCTTGCACCGCCGACGACAACCGCAGAAGCGACCAGAGCAACAACCTCAACGTCAACCCAGGAGCAGACGACGCCTCAGTCTCAGTTCAGTCTCAGACGTCCAAGACAAGCAGTGAAACAGGGGCCGACCAGAGGTCACACTGTCAAGCGGCGGCAGCAGATCTCGCAGCCACAGCCCCGACCACAGCAGCCCCAACCACCACCCCCGCCCCAGCCCCAGCCCCAGCCCCGGGGACAAAGACACACAGGTCCTCCTTTGTGTGGGGCGGCAGCAGCAGCAGCAGCAGCAGCAACACGCTGGCTAAGAGCTCAGCGCTGATGATGATGATGAGTTTGCACGGCGCGGACGGTGCTGCTCCACATGTCACTGCTCAGAGTAGCAGCTATAGCCCTGTCTGCACCATGTCCCAGGCAGCTCCGGGACCAGGGCCGAGGCCCGCCGTGTCCACAACACCACGCGGATTCCTGGAGGCTTCCTCCGCCTTCTCCTTCGCCGCTCCTATCTTTCAGCAAGGCAGACTTAACAAAAGAGGTGAGTGTTTTGAGATGAAGTCGTCGTTATCTTGCGAGCCCGAGTCGTGTGTGCCTGGCCTCATGTGTGTACACCGCAGCCTGTGTGCCTTTGCCATTCTCGTTATCGTCTTTAAAAACAACATTTGAACGATTTATTTTTGGCAAATTTATACAATTTTTGTCCCTTCACATCACATATTATCTGAACGGACATGTTTATTTTGTTAAATGTTTTATAGGATAAAAAATCCTACCACAGCAAGGAAGTAATGTAAGCCCAGGAATTCCAAACAATATAATGCTACTGTGTGGAAAAAATGGACGACTTCAGAGAGGAATGACTTGTTTTTACCAAGAAAAAAAAAAAGATTTATTCCTCTGCACTTAAAACTTTCAGGAAACGGTTGCCAAGTTGCAGGTTTGAGTTTGTACTTGGCAGGAAAGCCTCAGGATTTGTTGGTGTGATTATGAACACAGATGTCTGTATCATTGTGTCATTGGGGCGATATGAACACATATTTCTTTATCTTTGCTGTTATTGGGCTGATTTGAACACAGATGTCTTAATCTTTTGCTGTTGTTTGTGTGGTTTCATTTCATCACAGATGTCGGTATCTCCTTGTGTTGCCTCTATGTAGATTCTACAGCTCATGTAAGAAGTGCAGGAGCTTCAGAGGGTGCTGGCGTGGATCCGGGCCACAGGAGAGACCAGTCGAAGGACTGGAACGCCATCAGACGCAGCCTCAGTGAGATGACCACAGCAGGAATGGTGGTGAGTCTCTCACACACACACACACACACACTCAGATCCACTTCATTTTACCTCAAGACACACACACACAGGCTTGCACGCTTGCAAACACACACACACACACGCACACACACTGTGTGCGTGCAACAACTACTGGATGTACAGCAGAGTTAGTCTCTTCCTACTCACACACAGACACACGCACACACACACTTACGCACACACACACAGAGCAGTCACCCATCAGCAAAAGACAACACAGAAGTTGCACAGGCATGCATATCGGTTTGACTTTCAATTTCCTGAGCATGTCAGATTGCTCTGCAATCATTTCTGAGGGAAAGCAGCAGGAAGCCGTAGCCTCTTGTGTTCATCCCTCTCTCTGGGTCTCAGCTAGTGGCCTTGCTCCAGGGGGAGCACCAGGGTGGAATCAGAGGGATCGGCCTAGACTGCCAGAGATCACAACCCCCCCCACCCCATCCCATTCATTTACAGTTTATTCCCTTTTTGACGGTTTATTCATTCCTTTTCTTTTGTCATACATGTGTTAGAACACACTAATGGTGTGCACAGAATAGCACAGCTTTTCTGTAATGCCTTGTCCACACCAAGAGCGACCTACGCTGCCTGGTAGCGGAGGTAACAGAATTTCGCCTTGAATTTGCTGTATTCGCTCTGGACGTGACACTGACATGTTTGATTTAGCTAATCACATAACGGCTCTGGCTTGATAGCCTGGGACATTCAGAGATATGAACATTCCAATTGGTTTACGCCGAACCGCATCATAGCTCATTACCATAATATTAGCTGACTTTTTATTAGCTCTGGTTGCAGCAAAGTGTAAAAAAAAGCAACATGGGAAAAAAAAATAATTGCTATTTTGAGGACCACTTGAAATTGTAAACAAAAAGTTTGTTTTTTGTTAGTTTCCCCTTTATCGATTCCTTTTTAGTTTTTTTGCTAAGTGTGGAGCTCGTAGCCTCAGCAGTACCGCTGCCGCCGCATGTCTGGGCGGTCTCTGCAGAGTTGCGTTCGTACATGTAGAAATTTATTGCCTGTGGGAAGGCACTTCCTAATAATGTTCTGCTACCAACGTTCACTCACACACTCTGTCATCCGATTTCCACAGCCATCAGCCGGTGTCACTCTTCCGCTTATTGCAACCAGATGCTGCTATTTGCAAAGGAATTGGCAGAGAATGCACTTTTGCTGGAGCGCTGGACGATGGAGGAGGGGAGGAGGAAGGGCGAAAAAAAGTAAAAACCTGGAAGTAGTTGGTGGATATGAAGGGCAGGAGCTAGTGATAGTAGGGTGGCAGTGGGTTAACGTACACGGAGCAATAAAATGGAGGGACGAGTCCAATCTCTGCCATGTCTCATTAACCGAGCGGGGAGTGTGGGTGAGCAATGATGGCAGATGCTCTCTCTCTCTCTCTCTCTCTCTCTCTCTCTCTCTCTCTCTCTCTCTCTCTCTCTCTCTCTCTCTCTCTCTCTCTCTCTCTCTATCTCCTGCCTCTCTCCCTCCTGAGCAAGACATGGCCCAGAGATTGAATGGAGGCGAGGAGGAGGAATAAAGAAAAGTATCCTGAGTAAAGGGGAGTGTTATCGCCCCAATCCGCTGTAAATCGCACGGCGTGTACATTTGAATCAGAAGGGTGCCATAAGTGTCATGACCGTCTTGATTTCTCGGCAGGAGGGTCGGCTGTCCATCCCCTTCAGCTCGGCGGCAAGCTCCTCCGCGCCCCTGACACCGGAGTCATCGCAGGGTAATGACTTGAGACAGGATTGCACTCCCTCCCAGTCCGTCACCCACCCGCGACAGCAGTCCACGAGTGGTGGCGGTGGCGGTGGCACTGGGGTGACGATGACGGTAACGACCGCCCAGTGGCCGGTGGCTGAGGGCTCGCAGCAGGCCAGGCTGCAGGACAGGCCCACCATCAACATCCGAGACCAGATCGCAAAACTAGAGCAGTTCCTGAACTCAGAGGGAGCCAGCTTGCCCAAGAAGTCCAAAATAGAGGAATGAGCTACAGCAGTAGGTTGTGATTGATAGCTTACGCTTACAAAGTATGTTGTATCTTCACAAAATGAAGATAGTCAGCTACTGTCAGATGAAAAACTTGGCTGATTTTGTTTCTGCAGATAGATTAAAAACTGTACTTTCGGCGCTGTATTTCAATTTTTGTCCACGTATAAGAACACAATCCATGAGTGATTACTACAACAGCAAGCTGTGAACCATCTGTATTATACCTCTTTAAACAAACAAAATGATAACTTTGTATGTCTCAAAATGGAGTTCTTGAATATTTGTCTGACTGTGTGTTCATTTAATGCACAACATTGTGTCTGCATAAAATGCAGCAAACTGTGAACCACATGTACTGTATTACCTCTTTAAACAAATAAAAGGATAACTTTGTATGTTTAGGTATGTCTCGAAATGGAATTATTGAATATTTGTCTTGCTGTGTGTCCATTTTAGTGCACAACATTGGCTACGTTTACATGACGTTTTTAATTCCAAATTAATAATTCAGAATTAATTACTTTCATCTTTCATTTAATTCCGAATTGTGAAGTGTTTGCATTACGTTTTCAAAGCGGAATTAAGCTTTATTCAGAATTAAAGGGAGTTAATTCGGATTTAAATGTCTCATGTAAACGTAGCAATTGTGTCTGCAATGAAATGCCTTTTTTGATTTCTTGCTTGTTGATTGTCTTTGAAGTAATCAAGCTGTGGACAACAGCTGTGGGTAGTCTTATGTGCTGTAATTAACACTAATTACTGATCAGGACAGTGTGCCAGGGCCACTCGCAAACATTTAATGGCCACAAACAACATTCATTTGCATGTGGTGCACTCACACCATGGCAAACTTAGCCTAATTATAACACACAATTAAGAACAATCAATTAGCACACATTAGCCTAAATTAACGAATGCAAATGAAGCTCTTATTAACTTTATGTTCTGAGAGAGGAGGCTGTGTAGACCATGTGGACACATGTTAGGGCAATGCAGTTGAGTACTTGTGCCGCCTGCGAGGGCCGCTGGTTGGAATTAACAAGTAGCTAGTTTATGTGCCACTGCCTTATGTGCCTGGTAGTCTTGAGGAAATTAAAGTCCTCTTGACACAGTTAAGGTTAAATATTCACCTCTCAAAGTATCACAAGTCGTACAGTCAACCTCACACAAAACTTTAACATTAACAAAGTGCCACTGCAACTGAGATTCTCAAAGTACAGCACCTATATATAAACTTGCTGTTGTGATCCTTTGCCTTCATTGAAAGGAGGCCATTACACTTCCCGTGTTTGCCCTGTTAATTTTTATTCACTCTTACACAAACCAAGAAATTGGACAAGGAAATGTTCCCTGCAACGAAATTAAAAAGCACACAGCAAAAAATGATGGACCAATAATTATTCCTTTCTTTTTTTCTTTTTTCTTTTGCTTTGATGGTGGCACAAGGTCCCTCCAAGGTCTATCTTAATACACTTACTCATTATGAAGATGTCAAAATGTTAATGTCGTCATAAAGAAATCTTATGTGCGCGCGTGTGAGCCTCTTGCCAGCAGAGCTGACCCTTATCCCTTAAAGGGAGGGGAGCAATATGGAGGGTGTCATTTTAATACACACAAAAGGATTATGAAGAGACAGTCCTTTGAAACAGTCAATTACTCCTGAGCGTGGGAGTGTACCTGGTGTTAATTACCAGCCGCGCTTATACAGTGCGTAAATAAAGAGCATGCTGACATTCGCATTCCATCACTGCGTCCTGAGTGCCAAAGCAAATTAGCTAGCGAGGGCCCTTGTGTGCTTCACTGGGTCCTGTGCATTCATTTAACACTAGAATAACACTCTCCAGAAAACAAGGGGAGCACTATGGGAGAGGAGGGGAGGAGAGGAGGGATGGGGCGGCCAGGGAGGGGGAACTTGGTGCCCGTCTCCTACTAGGCCAATCTGGCCAAGCTATTGTTTTTAAACTTGGTGTAGAAATGCATTTGGTGGAGCTCTTAGCCTTAGAGGCCTCTTGAGGGATAAAGGAAGTTAAAGTTTGTAGGGCACTGACTATAATTCTTTGAGCTGAATGTGAAACAAGTGACAACTCTTTTTAAAATTATTTTCATGTGTTTTTTGGTTATTACTACGGGAGGAAAAATAGCAGAGTGAGTCATGTCCGAGCCCGAAAGCAATTGTGTTTGAAAGATCTATGAGTCAGTACAGACCAGTTTCTGGATTTAATGGACAAAAAAACCCGGAAAAGCAACAAAAAATGCATAGCCTATATCCTCCGCAGTCATAGTGAAATCAAAGCAGTGTGTAAAAGTAGCCATCAATGCATACTACAATATATCCACTTTTAGCTCCCCTAAGACTATGCATGTATTTATATTCACTGAATTATTTGCCAGAATTGGCAGCATTTTCACTGAATGACTCAAATACTCAAACCAAGGTACAATCCAACATACTATGGCCAGCATACATGTGGAGACAACTAAAATTTATGCTTGAAGTCTGCTCTATCACTGTGCTTGGAATGTGAAATTTGTTTGCATTCTAAAATTAAGAAACATTACTGACTGAGTCCACCATAACCAATGATGTGTGTTGAATTCTACAGGGAGAAGATTAGAAGGAAGTGAAAATTCATTCCTCAAAAGTGGCTTTAACAGTTCAATGTACCAAACATGTAATGACCGAACGGTCACTATACTGTACGCCGCCAGTGTTTTTACTTAAGTTTTATTCAGTTCTTGCTGTGAATCTTTCCTGAGGGTCCCTGAACATCATTGTAACATCTCTGTAAGGCTCCTATCTTCATTTCAAAACAAAGTGGCTGTAAAAGCATCAGACAGTCTTGTATTTTTTTTTCTTCCTTTCCTTTTCCCCCTTGAAAAAAAAGACGGGGAAAAAAAGAAAAAAGCCAACGCATGTTTCTAAGCAAGCCTGTGGATGAATAACTGTCCTTAGCTGTGTTTGTGAGATTGGAGAGGAATGACTAGCCTTCTGCTCTCCCTCTCTCTGTGCAGGGCTGTGAATCACTAGCACTCAGGCCCGTCTCGTCTTTCTCCTCGCAGAGAGAGAGAGAGCGATAGAGAGAGAGAGGAGAAGATAATCCCTGCCTGCCCACTACTGTCAAAGGCCAGCAGGGTTTAAAGTTCACCATCCACATCATTTATAAGGCCTTAAATAAGCCCCGTCACTTGTGTTGGGACATATTTTTGTGTGTGTGTGTGTTGCTCATCTTCTTCCTCTCGTGCACTAATTAATCTTTCAATTATACCGTCCCGTCCCAGAGCAAATCCTCCAAAGTGAGAAATGTGAAAGTGAGGGCATGCGTCTCTCAGCTCGGCACGGCGCGGTGGAAGACCCCCGACCAGATTGAGTTATGCTCCTCCATGGACCACCATGGCAGCCCCATACGCTTCTCATTTAACAGGGGTCCAGACCATCGTATGGGTACAAGCTACTCCCACACACACTAGGTGTGTCACTGATGCCTATATATCTGCAAGCCTTTAGGAGAGAGAGAGAGAGAGAGAGAGAGAGAGAGAGAGAGAGAGAGAGAGAGAGAGAGAGAGAGAGAAAGGAGCAGACAAAAACAATAGCATTTGTGAATGCTGCGTAAGGCTAAGGGATGTTGCGGCTTTTGGGGGCGGTGAATGTGATGGAAGGGGGAAGCATAGCTGGGTCTTAACCCGAATGCCGGCCCGCATTATCCACGTCCCCACTGAGGTGTCAGCCCATAAGTTTCCTGCAGAGGGACCCTGCGGCCGCACGGATGATGGAGGACGCTGGTGCACTACAGGGGATCTTGTAAAACTGCCATTACACCCCAGGCCTCCTCTCCCACTCTGGCCTCCGGCTTCAGTCATGGCTGGATTGGCCATAAGGGCGTATGGGGCATTTGCCCGGTGGACTGTTGATGATTTTGGCCTGGTCCTCCCCTAAATGTAGTGGTACGGATCAGTCCTCATGCCGCTACAACTGACTTCTCCAAGTCAGATTTAAATATTTATTTTTGCTGTTTTGGTGAAAACAGCTCGTAATAGATTACTAAAAAAATGTTGTCGCAGGCTTCATTGCCTCTCTCAAATGCCTTGAGGACTGGTCTTGACTGAAAAAAACCCACAACTAACCCTTCTTTGCATTTGCACTTGTTGTTCTGTATACAGTATGTCCTGTGCACTTTGTATCTGCTAGTGATGTTGGCTATGATTATGTTCTCGTTTGAAAGTCGCTTTGCTTATAAAGCGTCTGACAAATGTAATGTAATGTAATAATGTAAAAAATGCCGGGACTGATCTTTTGGCCTAGTCCAGCCGTGACTTCAGCCACGCTTGGAGTCAGCGCCGAGGCTAAATCACGGCCTGCGCATGCCTTGCCAAGCCTAATTAGGGGAGATTAATTGATTTGAGTCGCTATGTCTTCGGACAGATATCTTGTTTTCTGTTGTGGGAAGAAGATGTGTATTTTATTTCAGTGCATGACAGAAACAAAACTGGGTGAAGTTCATTTGTCAAGCAGATCTAAGTATTACAAGGAAGATGAGTCTTAAAAACTGTAACACTGTGTACTTAGTATGAAAACAATACAATACAGACAAAAAATAAATGATTACAAAGTACACATGACGTGGATGATAATGAAAGTTATGGTACTTTTGGGTACAAAAATATGGAAACAAATCCCCAATAACAGTGTAGGCTGATATCAGATGAGGCAGAGAGATACTACAGCATACAATCCCTGCCAAAACTGGGCCACATCCCTAAAATATTACAGAGATAAAATACTTAACATGTTTCACAACTGGCCTCTATCAAACACTAAATAAATCTTTTTTGCCATGTCTACACCAGCTTTGCCAACATTTTAATGTGCTACATTCTTATGAAAATGCTGTTGTGTTTACTACAGGTTCTCAAAGTTTTAGGTACACTGTTGTTTGCACTTTTATTCCCCCAAAAATAAGTGTAATAGAAAAAAATAATAATACCATGTTGGTGATATTGATATCAATGCACAACACAGCAAATACAGAAGGGGAAGCTTTATTTGTATCCAGTGTAAAGTAGTCAGTTTGACCATGGTTATCAGACTTCCATTAGATGATTCATTCCTTCGTGTCCTAAGATGTTTATATGTTTTAAAGAAACATGGTTCTTTAAAACAGAGGCTGTGTACTGGATGCCCCACACATCCGTGATTGTTATGGAGAGGGTATGCGTCGTGCCCCACAAGTGCAAAGTGCAGTAACTACAGTGTACCGGTATATATTTTGTCAAAATGGAGTTAAGACTGAAATGGTCTTCATAACACCTCCTTTATCTTGGTCCAAATCCTTGGTCCAAAGCCTCATGGTCCAAATGTGACCCCTTTTGGATATATTGATATGTCAAATTTGCAGTAACTACAAGATTCAACCTAATAACAAGGTTTTGCAGACATTTTTCTCAGTTTCAATGTTTGTCGGGCAGCATGGTCCTACACTACTTAACAAAGCAGTTCAAGTCAAGTCTAGTCAAGTGTACTTAATTGTCAAAATCTATGTTACAGGGTTAGCACAGAAGTTTGAAATTGCGTTTGACCAGTCTCCAATGTGCAGTTTAACTAAAACATTTAAATAAGACATTGACAATAATCTCTCTCTCACACACACACACACACACACACACACACACACACACACACACACACACACACACACACACACACACACACACACACACACACTAACCTACTCATACATGAATTCTTTCTCTGACACATTCATTCACAACATACACACAGACAATACACACTCACACATGTGCAGTTTTCAAACAGTAACATACTGATATAGACATGTACGTACAATACTATCCAATGAAACACACACACACACACACACACACACACACACACACACACACACACACACACACACACACACACACACACACACACACACACACACACACTCAGTTAGACTCACCCCTACATTATCTACAGAATGAAGACACCTCATCACGTGTAAAACGTATGGAATGGGAAACCACTCTTTCTGTGATAGCACTTATCATATGAAGTAGGCAACGTAAAAATGTGGAAGTATCTGTGAGGAGATGACGTTGAAATTTGGACACAAGCAGCAAAGGCATTTTTTCAAGGAAAGAAAAAAAGAGTATCGCATTCCATTGGGGGAAAAAAAAACATTTTTGGCAATAGTACAGCATGCGCCCGGATCTTTGCAAAGGTGGGATCTTCTCAAGTGGAATGTGGTATAGAAATTTCAAATGAAGGGAAACACAAGTTAAGCGATTTGTTCAAGTCGCAATTAACCATTCAATTTCGGCTAGAAATATTGTTTTTTAAAGTATTTTAAGTTGTTTAAAGTTTTTAAAAGTATATTCTTAGCTCTCGTTTAAGATGTCTACAAGCTTCTTCTTTTTTAAACGTTATGCTCAAATTGCAAAAGACTGCATATCAGCTTTCAGTGGTTCAGGACAGTTCACCATGGTGTGTTCATCAATTTACACCTCATCCTGGAAGGAATCGTTTGAATGAGTCCTTGGTATGCCAAAGTCTGCGACCCCAGGTCTTCACGGATGGGCCTAGCTGTCAGGCGTCTCCTGCGCGATGGTTGTTTAGTGACGGGGAACCACAGCTTAGCACAGGTGCCTTCCATCACTGCGTCTCACTGGCTGGCTGGACGCAAGACCTCTATCGTGGCTGGCTACTCCCAGCACTGACCTTGGTTACCTGCAGAAGCTATTAGACTCAGCGTGTTCCCTGTTCTGCTAGGATAGCTTCACAGCTTTATTAATTAAGGCCATTCCTTTCATCCAGTGCATCCTGTGCGAAAAACCGCAGCACATTTCAGCATGGAAACCTTTTGATTGCTTACTTTAGAGGAGGGAAATCACAGGGAGTGCAGAACGGTCTGACTACCTGCTGTCCGCACTGAAATGTTAGTGAAACAGTTTTTCGTTTCATCTGAAATGATAGAGCTATTGTGGCAACCTTGAGCCGTTTGTGTTTGTCACAAGGCCTCAGATCACAAAGTCCTGACTGAGTGATGTGGCTGGCTGGAGAATTTGGCAGTGGGTCAGTGCAAAAATATTGGGAGGAGAAAACAATGCCCCCCTATGAGCCTCAGATTAATGACCCAGAGCGCAACCCCTAATGACCAGCCAGATTACAGAAAAATGAGGTCAAAGGTCAGGAGATTGAAATCATCTCAGTTCCTGGGTCGTTGGTGCCACTGTGTACATTTTTCCCCCTTCCCGCCGTCTTTGTGTAGGATGGATGAAAAAGCTTGATTTATTTGTGTTCTGTTTATTTCTAGCAATCGTTTGCATCAGGCTGTTCAGTGACGATGCTTTATGACTTCCGAGGGGGCTTGCTTGGGCAGAATTGATGCAGCAAGCCTCAGAATTGTCAAGAGACCGTTTAGGCTAAAGACCTTGTTGTCAGACAGCTTCCAATGCTGTTCCACTTCCTTCATTAGAGCGAATTCACCTTCAGCAGCAGCAGCATGCTATTTTCTGTATTCCAGAGCAGTATCATAGTGACTGTGAGTTACATCATTAATTATCAACCCAGGAATGTGCCGGCCTTTTCATCTTAATCTCCCGAGTAAAGGGGCCAAGACACAGCTGGAATTCTGATGATTTAGTTCGCTTTGACCTAATCACTCTCAAACGCAGTACAATGGCAGTGCACAATGATGGATCACCGTCTTGTCACTAAGGAGTGTTTATATAGTGGGTCTTCTCTGACTCACCGAAGCATGGGCTCTGAGCCTGGAGAGAAACTCACACCCAAAAAATCTATGAGCGGCTTTAACAGCCGGGCTAAAATAAAATAACAGCCGAATGTATTTTTGATTAATGTAGAATACACTAGAATGCATTGAAGTGGCCCTCACATACACATATTGTTTTGTATTTGTGTAGATAAAAAGGCGTAGATTTAAAAAAAAATGTTGACATTTATTGCACGTTCCATTTGAGTTGCCATAATTGGGTTGTGACATTTGATATTTTTGTCAGTAGAGAATGTGTCACTAATCCTAATTTGCAGCGTGTAATATGCATTTACTGATAATTACTGTTTTTGTGATGGCAAGCAATTATACTCTCCCCTTGGAAAACCCCCACATAAAGAAAGGGAAGAGATAAAAAAGGGAAAAAAAATGACCAGCCAGTGAACCCAGACACAGTCAGAGACATCTCTCCACATGTAACTGTATACGTGTTAGATTTCTTGCCAAATGATCTGGCTCGGAATGCCTAGTTAGCTCTGCTAGACCCAGCTTCCTATCAGCACACCTCTGAATTATCAGGATAAAATGCCTTACGGACAGGTGCTGTGAATGTAGTGTTGTGCCAGAATTTTACATTTTCATGATTTAAAAAAACCCCAAGACATTGCACCACATCCACCTCAAATATACGTTTGCCTGCAAGTCCAATTCATGTCCTGGTACGATTTTGGATGGGATTTTTATGAAGTCCTTTGTCAAAGTCTGACTTTTTGCACTTCAATGAACCCGTGTCCTTGGTGGTTATATTTTCAATTTTTAAACACTGTAACAATTTGACGTTTATCAAAGCACTTCGTCGTCCTCTGCATTTATTATGACCAGATTTGGATCCGCCTGCATGTTGAAAGTAACAGCCCTGACATGTAGCTTTCGCTGTGGAGTTCAGCACTCTCTGGATTTGGCAAAAGATAAGTACTTTGTGCTGATTTGTAGGCCTGGTATTTGATTCCCACTAAACTGATGCTGTAGCATTCGAACACAGAGATGCTATCTTTGAAGAAATGTCCCGACCAAACATAATTTCTACTTGGCTCTTGGAGTCAGGCCAGCCTCTCTCTCTAGTTTTTTTTCCTTCCCATAAACTCAAGTGGAGTCTGAAAAAAATCATCTGTAAAGATTGATAGCGTTTGCGTAGGATATAGGACTCTCCGTTTTATGGTACAAGGGTCTCTTTTTTTTGCCCCCGTTGTTTTACTGAGCTCCAGAGTAGAGCCTGACGTGATGCATTTACTGAGAGCTTACTCCAAAAACCAAAGAGCAGACAAAAGTGCTTTATCTCTTGTGTTGGAAAAAGCAAATGTCACACTTTTTTGTCCAAGCACTGTGTCAAAGTTATTTTGCCTTAGGATGCATTGCTGTTGTTATTATCACAGTGGCACCCTACCTAATGTGTGGGTAATACCCAAGTAAAGACGTTTTAACACAAAGGGTTTTTTTATGTGTATGTGTTTTTTTTGGCATTTTAGCCTTTATTCAGATAGGACAGTGAAAGAGGGACAGGAAATGAGTCGGGAGAGAGGCAAATGACCTGGATAAGAATCAATCCCGGGTCGTCGGCTTAGTGGCCCAGTGTCCTACTGTTAGGCTACAGTAAAGCCAAAAAGTTACTTTCTTGAAAACGTTGATGACATGAACCAAATTATGAACTCTCTGAGGGGCATTTCTACTTGAAAAAGCAAATGGACCCTGTTGGACAAGCCGATATTAAAATTCTTGTTCATTGGCTCTCATTGGAGAACTTCTTCCTTATAATACTCAGATGTTTAAGTAGTCTAATAT
This sequence comes from Engraulis encrasicolus, assembly GCF_034702125.1. Lineage (NCBI taxonomy): Eukaryota > Metazoa > Chordata > Actinopteri > Clupeiformes > Engraulidae > Engraulis > Engraulis encrasicolus. Next base: position 17,637,206 of record NC_085860.1, read on the forward strand.
TTTTTTTTGAAATTTTGTGAAATGCTCTTATTCATGCATAACATGTATCATCCAAGTGTGTCCGTATCTCTTTCCAAGGCCACTGGGCCATCTGTGTTGAACAGTTCCCCGGGCTGGCACACTAGTGATGATGACAATATCACTAGTATGATTTTGGTTCCGGCCACCTGTGAGATGATGGTTTTGGACTCGCACCAGGGCCACTGACAGCTTTTGCTGAGCCCCAGGACAAAGTCATCTGAAAGCCCCCCCCATCCAATACATACAATGCAATGAAAACCTTGCGCGGGAGAGGAGTATTTCGATGCAATTTTGTTGTGTGCAGTGTGCAGTGAACACTTTTGTGCTATGGAGTGCTGTGTCACAATGACAATGGAAGTTTGAGTTTCCCAGTTGGGCTTTCACTTCACTTTGCAAGGGAAACCCAATTTTGGGCCCCGACTCTACCTGGGCCCGGGACAAATTACCCCTTTGTCCCGCCGGTCAGCTTCCCTGAGTGGGACACAGGGCGCTCCGCTCCTGCCAGGCTAGCCAGCCAGGCTGATGTGAACAGGCCTCCGCTATCAGCAGATAGTGCCGGGGGAGGACACGGAGCCCGAGCCCCAAGGCCTGAACAAAAGATGGCTTCAATTGCCCACCCTCTTATCTAATCACGCATTTTTAAACAGAGGCATACTTTGAACTGTTCGAGACAGTTGTGCTTGCAACACCATGTGTATGTGTCAAAGGATATCCTTGGGTTTCTATCCATCTGTGTGTGTGTGTGTGTGCGTGCGTGCGTGTGTGTGCATATGTCTATAAAGATTCTCATTCATCCAGATCATCTTCATCAAAACAGTTTTATTTGTAAAGTCCAGTTGCCTACACTAAACCTTTTTGACATGTCCGTCTGCGTTATGTGTCTATGGCTAGGCATAGGCTAGTATGTAGTTTACCTCTGTGATGTGCTTTACTTTACCGCTTGATTTCACTTTTCCTGACCATTATTGAAAGCAATCTTCTCATTATTATTTAAATTTCAGTTTGTGGCTGCTGTGTTTGCTAGCTGTCATGCGAGGCGTGTGAGGCTCCGTGAGTGCACTCTGCCACAGGCGTGTTCAGAGAAGCCCAGTGGCCTCTGTCACGGAATGAGACTGTCCATTCCTCATTCGCTTTAAATACTCTCCGAGGATTTGACCAGGAGATCCATCACACCACTGAAAGTTGTTTAGGGCTTTGAGTTCGACTAGTGTGCCGAACAAATGAAGTTGGTGGAGACTTTACCTTGACGTCGGCGACTCTTTGATGCAAACTGCTGGGTGTAGGAAAACAAAATATTTTCAGGGTCACTTGGACCGTTTTGTTTTTCCTGTGGCTGGAGAGCACTTGGGCAGGAGTCAGTTGGGTTTTATTTTAAGATAATTTGTTGTTTGTGGAGTACAAAAAAGTGGCTTTGGATCTCCATGGGAGCCATTATTTGTCTCAGCTATTTTTTAAGGACGAAGCGTTTGGACGTCTCCAGAATGCCTGGGTGTTCCTTGGGGACATGGAGAAACCTCTGCTCCTTTTTCAAAAAAACAGAAAGCAGTGAAGAGGCCTTACGTATGAGTCTGCATTTGTTTCAGAGGAGACACCAATGTATGGTGCTTAAATTAATGTACAGATTTGTGTAGAACTTTTAACTGTGTGTGATTTTATTGTTGGACCCCAGGAAGAATAGCTGGGTTTGCGCCCAGCTAATGGGGATCCTAATAAACTAAACTAAAGAACACGGAGAGAAGGACAAAGGGAAATTAAGCTATAGTCTCTGAATTTAAATTAGCCGGGGGGAAAAACATAGTATAAAGTGTCCTCAAGTTCTCTAACCTTGCAAAGTGGCCCATCAGCAAAATGTCTAACTGCTATGTACAAACTATGAATTGACAAACAGGCACAGAAGACGACACAGACACTCATGACACAGAATGACTGTAATTTTAGATCTAGGACACTCTGTGAGGAAAGCTTTAGAAGTCCAACACGTGCCCTCAGTCTTGACCTACCGGCCAAAAAGCAGAGCAGCCGATTCTTGCGCCAGACTTTTACTTCCAAGTTCTTCCACAGAGAGGGGGCAAGCAAGATAAAGGACTTTGACACAGTGACTTCTCCCGACATGACAGGCTTTTTTCTTCTGCTCTCGCTTTTCTGCTCTCCCCGAGTTTAAAAGTTGAATCCCGGGTCAGCGGCTTTCAGCAGAGACCCAGACTAGAATTCCAGATGGTGAAGTAAGAGAAGGTCTCAGCTCATCAATTTAACGAGGGCTCCGATGCTCGCGTCCCCGGCCGCGCCGCGCTACGCTCAGGCCAGGCAGGGCTTCCGGCTGTGAGTTGTGCTTGCCTGCCTTGTACAAGCCGACAAATTGAGATGTATCTCGCCTAATTGGTAACAGGATGGCTGCAATACACGATTGCAAATGGCTGCTGCAGAGCAAAACAAAAAAAACCCACTCTGAAAACAGTTTTAAAATAACATTTAAAAGTTGACCCTTCACGTTATTATTTGACTGCGAAGGAAAGTGTGATGATCTGCTTGACACTGTGTTATAGGGTCATTGGCATAAGCAAACAAGGCAGTCGCGTACAGCACCACATGTCTTGGGGCTGCCAGTAACACCCAAAAGTCCCACAAAATTGGAACATAAGACAAAATAAAACATTTAACTTTATATGGCAATGATTATTGGGCACTCAGTCTATATACGGTATGTAGGTAGATCTGATGTGCTTCATCAGATGTATGATGGTATGTTTACAGATGCCAAATACCTAAATGCACAAAAAGGAAAGGGGGTGCGGCCTAGGCCCCCACATTGACTAGAGCAGGCCCTGCTGTGTCATCACATTGCTTGGATTGAAGATGAAAAACAAAATAGCAGAGCAGTGCAAGGGAACACTGCAAAAGGCCAGAGTCATCATGGGCCGTTTTTAGCACTGCAGTCCTTTTTGGCCAGAGGACGCGAAGCAGCGCTTCATCTCGGGGGGGTTGCTGTGACGCACTGCGTTATGGCACCCATACCATATACGAGCAGCTGCCCATGGGGACCAAGGTTCGAATCCGGACATGTCCCTGTCCTACCCCATCTCTCTCTCTTTCTCCCCATCATTTCCTGTGCAACTCACTGACTGTCATCACGCAATAAAGACTAAAAATCCTCATATACAGTATGTCACATAGGCCCTCAGTGAATACACCCCTCGCATTTTTGCAGATTTGTAAGTATATATTTTCATAGGACAACATTAAAGAAATTCCACTTTGTCACAAAGATTAGTGACCTGTTAACAACATATATAACCGCTTAAATGTGTTGTTCACTCTAACCCAAAAAAGTTAATATAGCCCATTTCCATGGTGTGGCTATGCTCACCCTTTCTCATACGGTCCTATCAAACGCTGATGTTTGTGTCACTGTTGCCATGAGAGCCGTGTGGTTGGCAAGACCAGAAGCCGTGAAGATAACCTTAAAAGCCATCATAGATCAGACAGCAGGGACTGCTCAAGGACACTGCTGAATACCGCCTATGATTGAATGCAACATACAAAGTTTCAATCTGGCCATTCCACTGACAAGAAAGGGCCAACACCAGTGTCCACCAATAGCAATGCGCTGACGAGTCCTTTGGCTGAAAGTGTCTTCTAATGGACAGAGAGAACACAAAGTTATATCTCTTGCAAAATAAGAATGTAAATCATGGTGACACTCTGTAATATCCCTTTTATTACCACACATATACATATTCCATCCAACGTGCATCTCAGAAGTATGATAAAACAAAACTGAGTCTGCATGTATTTCAAACGCTCCCAGGCCACCCTCTGACGTTCACATTTTGATTCATTTTTATTGTGGTTCCCTTTTTGGTTGCTGGATGTTGCACGTGCTCTCTCAGTGGGCCGCATCTTGACCCTAATCTATAAACAAGGTGCTTTCTTGGTGCTTTGCCACCGTTTCCTTTGGTCAGTGGCTGCTGCTGCTGTAGCCTCCGTCCAAGACTCAGACATTTGATTTATGTCAAGTTATAAAGCCTAGGTATCTAGATATGTGCGAATACAGTCTAAGGCTACAGTACATAACAGGTTTTCAATGGTCAGTGGCAGTGATGGTTTATGTCTCTCTCTCTCACACACACACACACACACACACACACACACACACACACACACACACACACACACACACACACACACACACACACACACACACACACAACTGTAACCGTATTGGCACACAGTCATAGACACAAATTCTCTCTTTCTCTCATTCTTGTAAACATGCAAATGGGTGATGTGGAGAAAGAAGGCGATTTTTACACTTGGCCCCCCATCACACTAACCATCATCTCACTAATTATTATTATTATTATAATTAGAGATGTACAGGATCCAAGATCCGGTTCCGGATCCGGCAGGATAATAGGGTTTTTCACAGGATCCGGATCAGGTTCCAGGATCCAGGATCCGGTAGCCGAGGCTTTTCAGTCAAAATAGTTTGAGCCAACGTGATAAAAGGGCCCACGTGTGTGAGTAGGCTATGTGTTTCAACCCTTTCGTAGGATACGGTATCCGGTTCCGGATCCGGCAGGATCTTAAGCAGTGGATCCGGTATCCGGCAGGATCCTAAAAATCAGGATCCGGTGCATCTCTAATTATAATAATAATAATAATAATAAGCCTTACTTCTGTGACTTGCAAACTTACAAAATTATTTATAGGATGATGAAAACACCAGGGAGATGAATTGCTTTCATTCTTTGGCACGCCAGTGTTCTTATAGGCCTATCAATATGATAGCTGGACGGGATGAGAATTTGACAAATTCAGAACTTTGTAGGAATGTAAACAATTGCATTGCATTGATATTTAAAGGTACACTGTGTAATATTTTTAGTAGTTTATATCCAGACGGCATTGCATTGATATATAAATAAATGTAGGCTAATAGATTGGCAAGTTTAACCTGGTAGGATTGTGTTTGTCACATTAGAACAGTACCTCCTCCCTGTTTTACTGAAGTTCTCCTCTCTGTGTTCAGGATGGTGTATAATAATGATGAAATGATAAGATCCAGATGAGATGAGATGTGAGCATGACTTGTGTAATTTAGAGTCAGTGTAAGATGGATGGTCATCATGGTGTCAGTGTGGGGCCTGAAACATTATTCTAGTCCAATTGAAAGGTGTCATCATGTAGCAAGTAGGCTTAACTTGCTATGACATCTTTGTTGTTAAATTTTCTCAATTTGCCACACATAGATTTCTTCAATGTCCTCTCTCTCTCTCTCTCTCTCTCTCTCTCTCTCTCTCTCTCTCTCTCTCTCTCTCTCTCTCTCTCTCTCTCTCTCTCTCTGTGTGTGTGTGGGGGGGTGTGGTGTTGGGGGGTTGTAGGCATAGGGTTTCCACCAAAATGGGACACAGATAATAACTTTCAATATCTTACAAGATGGCTTCAGCTCATTTTGGTCGTAAAATATCACTGTTTTATTGAGATGGATGGTTGACTTTCCCTTTTAATTGGAACTCAGTGAGACGTGACACAATTTCGATTCCCTTAAATGGCGGGGATGAAATTGTTGAAACGAATGGCCTACTCGGGAGATATTCCAAAAAAAAAAAAAATGTGCGAGTGACTATTGTAGGGCCTACCTCTATTATAGCCTAATGCCGAAGTAACTTCGCGACAGAACTGTCAGATGCCACTGACAGTGTTTTCCAGTGGTGCGCGCGGCGCGGCGCGAGGGAGGGGGCTGACCCCGTGGTTTGTTTTAACGCACGCTGGGATCACTTGACCGTTAACCGTTTTCACCCCTCCCTCTGTGAGGAGTTCAACAAAAAGTCAACACCTGTGGACGAGCTTCGGAATGACCTCTCCGTTAATAACGAGATAACAGACGGGTTATTATCTAAACACAATTCCCACGAAGCCAACGTACATTAATCTTGGATATTCACGTGGCTCTCTGAAATGTGCATTTTAGAGCTTTGCCGAACCATTGTATTTACGGATGCTTCAGTGGCATACATTTCCTTGTTAGATGGGGGGAAATCGTGGCATGTTGTTTTAAAGAAATATGCAAGTTATTAAGAATATGAACAACTGATAACTGTCTCACACCCAAGCTGGAAATGATAGGTTGATTTAAACCGATTGGGTGACATTTCGTTTTGCTGCATCTCTAAATAATCAAACGCAGTTTATATAACATTAAAATGAAGGGGGGAAATACAGCAAATAGGCCTAGCTCACATTTTCAAAAAGCAAATAATGTGTCAAACATTTATCTCACCGCGCGACTGGATGCATAAGAGGCTTTTTATTTATGGAGTTTGACAAACATGGTCTATGCAAACGAAAAAGGCCGCAGTTTTTATTGGCTAAATTATTGTCTGTTTTACGCAAGGTTTACTGAGCCGTGGCGCATGCATTAAAAGTAAGAATGCAGACCTACAATGTTGGCCGTGCGCATTTCCATTAGCCTACTGTTTACGCGCAGTAATATAACATAATAATAATAATAATAATAATAATAATAATAATAATAATAATAATAATAATAATAATTGCCTACAACGTTTTAATGCATAATGAATTAAATGAACGAAATCTGAAACGAGCAGCTGTTGTTCAAGGCGACCTCGCTGCGTCCATAATCTGTGCGTTGATTTGCCTTGTTACAAATCGGCACAATTCATTGCCAATGTTATTCATGTAAATCCAATAGATCTTCAATAGACAGTAGTAGCCAATATGTATCGATCAATTCATTTGGTCCAGCCTGTTAAATATATTCAGGCAAAATAGAAATAGGCCTACTGTACGATTTGGCCTATTTATCAGAGTGCAGGAAATCAAGGTAGTAGATATAAAGTAATAAGAATAAGAAGAGGAAAAAAGAATACAGTCAAAGTAGGCTATCAAGACAAACAAAGAGATCGGTAGGCTATATCTGGCTGTAGATGGAGGGTTCCTGTATTAGTTTGTCCAAACCACAGCCACTATGTCGACCACAATAAACGTCATAGTAAATAAAAACACAATTAAAAGATGTACATTCATATTTAAACAAGTAGGCCTAATTTTTTTCACAAACATCCCCCAAACATTTAATGTAGCGATTCTAGAGCAATTAAATAAATCATGTTTTCTGGAATATAATTGCCTGGTGAGATGTTAAAGTCCAGTGAGGGTTTTGTCTAATTTAAAAGACAGATAAACACACCCAAACACACAAGTAAAGTGTGTGTGTGTGTGTGTGTGTGTGTGTGTGTGTGTGTGTGTGTGTGTGTGTGTGTGTGTGTGTGTGTGTGTGTGTGTGTGTGTGTGTGTGTGTGTGTGAGTGCGCATCTCTCTCTCTCTCTCTCTCTGTCTCTCTCTCAGCATGTGTGTCTGGTCTGTGTTTACATATTTTGTGTTTGTGTGCGTATGTGTGTGTGTGTGTGTGTGTGTGTGTGTGTGTGTGTGTGTGTGTGTGTGTGTGTGTGTGTGTGTGTGTGTGTGAGAGAGAGAGAGAGAGAGAGAGAGAGAGAGAAAGAAAGAGAGAGAGAGAGAGATAGTGAGCAAGTGAGCAGAGAAAAAGATAGAGTAAATGAATGAAGAGCGGACTCTCATGCCTCATGCCCATAGGCCCTCGTAGCTCCTCCTCCCCTCTCCTCTCTTCTCCTCCCCTCCTCCTCTAAGCTCCCCTCTGCTCTCCTCCATGGGCTTGGTATGGGTGCCTCTCCTGCTCCCCTTAAGAAAACAGACACATTTTAGTCTACACCACTGACTCCTCTCCTCCTCCTCCTCCTCCTCCTCCTCCTCCTCCTCTTCCACTCCCACTCCATCTTTCTCACTCACTCTCTCTCTCTCATTCACTCGCGGGGCAGGTCGTCAGAGTAGTGGGGGAGTAAAGGGAGAGAGACGCACAAACCGCCGTACAGAGCGAGCGCCACTTTCTGACTCCTCCACGGGATCATCTCAACTCTTGAAGCCACATCGTGCTCGGGACTCCGACTTCTGACTTTTGCTGCTTTCGCTTTTTCCTTCGACAACACACACGTCTGCCCGTCTGGAGCTCGTTGGTTGTTTAGCTCACGTTCTGTTGCGCCTCATCCATGCGCCTGGTCCTGGAGAGTCCGTCCACGTCCACTCTCCTCCCATCCCTCTTGTCGTCCCTTTCTTCCTTCAAGCAGTCGACGACGACCACCATGACACCTTGTCGGACTTGAGTCTGATACTTCCCCACATCCCACAGCTCTTCTCCGAGGTCCGCTGTCATCCTCTTGCTTTGCTTTGCTTGCTCGTGGCGTTCAAGGCTGTTGCTGGACAGCCGCCAACGCTGCTTTGTCATAGGACACAGTTTTGAGATTCGCGAAGAGGCTTTTCACCCGCCCCCCTCTGCGACCACCGAGGTACCATCTCTTCTGATCTTGCCACTTTGTTGAAGACACTTCTGAATTTAGCACTCAGAAAGCTCTTCACTCACCCACCCACCACCAAGGTGTGCCAACGATTCAACCTAGCCACTCGCCACAAGGCGATTCTGAATTCCGTGGTAGGCTAAGAGAATCATCCTCCGAACCCTCCACTGTCTGGGTTCTGGCCTTGTGTAACATCCACAACCCCCCCGGTGTCGTGACTGGCAGGTGGCCGTGCGTACATAGCTACAGTGCCGTGTCCCCCCTTAGACGGACTCGGTCATGATGGCCACCATGGGCTCAGACGTGCGGGACTTCAACACCTTACTGCCGCCGCCTCCGCCCGTGCCGGCCCTCCCCGCCAGCAGCGGCGCCACCACCTGCGGGCCCTTGCCCGTCAGCAGCGCCCCTCAGTGGGCCCCCATGCTGGACTTCCACCACCCCACCGCCGGGACGCCCTACAGCTCCCTGCCCTCGCACTCCTTCATCAAGGAGGAGCCCAGCTGGAGCGCGGCCGCCGACCCCCACGAGGACCCCTACTGCGGAATCAGCGCCTTCACCGTGCACTTCTCCGGCCAGTTCACGGGCACCGGGGCCTGCAGGTACGGGGCCTTCGGGGCCCCGACGCCCTCCGGCCACACTCCGGCCCTCACGCAGTCCACCCAGCCCAGGATGTTCGCCAACAGCCCCTACCTGTCCAACTGCATGGACACCCAGCCCCCCTCTAGGAACCAGGGTAAGAGGAAAAACACACACACGCCTCATACAGTACTGTAGTCTGTGTACAGCACAACAGTACTGAAGTTTGTGTGTCATTTGCACATGTATTAGTATGAAGAGTCCACACGCTTGTGTAAATGAGCTCATTATTTTTTAAAGTGTGCGGACTCCTCACTCTAAAACTTTTGTCCTGCACTTAAATCTGGGATGTGTGCACAGTCTCCCTCCTCAACTCTTATACAAATGAATACACACACACACACACACACACACACACACACACACACACACACACACACACACACACACACACACACACAGTCTTCATTCTAAATGTCTCAAACTGTGTGTGGAGCGGAGCAAAAGGATGGTTTCAAATAGGCCCATGCATGCACACACACTCTGGTGCACAGAAGCTCAATCACACAATTTAAAAGTTTCAAATTGGCGTAGAATGGGACACCTTAAAATAGGCCTATAATTTTTTGGTATATAAAATATTGATATTGATGGTATCATCTCTGTACACTGAAGTTAAGAGTGACTTCATATTGTTCTTTTTGTCATGCCAATTAAGTCACCAAACCGTCTAAAAGAGGTGAAACAGAGGTGACATCCCATTATAGTGGTACTGACATTATTAACGTTGTGATCATGTATTTTACTATTTTATTGTTCAATCACCCCTAATGCTCTTTCAATCC